>NW_027103667.1:46778-76430 GCF_902728285.1 Clytia hemisphaerica | reverse complement strand
TACTTGAAAAATTATTAAAACAGTCACCATTGTCATTTTTTCGGAGATTAACGAGAAAGAACAAAGGCAAAGAAAAAAAAGAAGTAACCCAGGGTATGTCAAATTAAAAAGTTAATGAATTAAATCTAAAAAATATCAAACAAAGATTAATAAAAAATAAATTAAACGGACATACCAGCCCCGGAGCCACCACCATCTTTATCGTTATTACTAGCAATTAGCTGTCGCTATGAATGCCCCGCTGATAGCAGATATTAGCCCAGAGGAATTTAGCCATGAAGAGAGCAAGGGAATCATAATCAGACTGTAAATTGGTGAAATGAGTCTTCATAGAAAGTGCTCAATGTTACTAGAGCTGTTTAAAGTTAAGAAACACGAGCCGATGCGGTTAAAATTTCCTCAATAAGATCCATACATAACGAAAGTGTTAATCTACACTTTCTGATGCAAAGTGACCTGAATAAAACCATAACTGTACAGGTTTCGCAACATGTTAAGAACTAGAATGATATCAAAGTTGATTTTCTTCAATCACCAGATAAAAATATTTGGAAAACCCAAACATAAGAATGTGTACTGTGAAACTGAAAGTGCTTCCCTCCCATAAAGAAAACATAATGCAGATTAAAGGTGAATTCCAAAATGAAATTGAATGCATTCATTTGATTTGAAATTTAAAAAGTAAGTAACTTTGGACTGGTGGCATACTGTAGATATAATCTATTTGTATCAAAGGTTACTGAAAATTATCTAAAAACTTTAACAATGTTTATACGTGTTTCTGCAAAAAGTTTTCAGTTAGCTTGAATAAAATTTCTTCATGGTTACTAAAGATATAAATTTGATACACGTTTTTTTTTTTATAAGGAACACGTTTATAAGGAACTCGAGGCTGAAAATGGTTCAAAAAATAAGGAATTGTTAAGGAACTGCTCAGGCTGAGAATAAGTGAATTTGAAAATAATGTACCTTATTGGGACTAATTTGACCAAATTTTGATCTTTCAAGGGGCAAAAAGTTCAAAATTTCCTATGTAGTAAGGAACTTTGAGACTGAAATTCTCTGTAAAAATAAGGAATTCCAGGCTCAGAGCGAAGTTAAGGTTCCTTATAAAAAAAAAATGTGTAGTTGCTCCCAAAATTGGCAGTTGAATCAGATAATTTTAATAAAGGTATTAATTTTCAGGGATTAAATTTGTCGGATTTCACAGCCTTTGTTCTTATTTACAAAAGACCATAAAATAAAATCCTAAGAAAATCTGAAAAGGGGCCTTCAGCAAAAATTGGTCACCATGAAAATATTAAAATAACATCTAATCCGCCACTGTACACAATTTTTTTCTATCGCTGTAATCCACTTCCACTTCCCTGGCAAGCAAGAAAGCGAAGATTCTTCAACGAAATGACTGTTATTTCAGACACCGTGTCCTGTTGTAACCACTGTCAACATGGTTAAAAACTTTTCACTTCACAGGTGGGTACAACATTGTGTTTGTATTTTATTGGACGTCTGGTTCTAAAAAGTCAAAAAGTTTGTTCAGTTTTGATTTGAGCAAAGTACGCTCCTACGTTTAACATCAACACGGTACAGTGTGCAGTGGTGGTATTAGTAGAGAGAGTGTTCAGTGTTCGAGTCTGTTCATAATATGTGACAAAACAATTCAAATTGAAATTACTCCAATAGTGTGTGTAATAATAAGCTTTTCTTAGAAGCTTGAAATGTTTTGTCCCAGTCTGGAATTCAGGTAACTAAGCTGAAAATCTTTGGCGTACATAGACATCAAAGTACCGCTCTGGCACAGTGGCATAAACATCGTGCTTTATAAATTGTAGATACTTTTTCATACGCTTATGTATTTTGTACTGTACTGACGATGACGATAGTCGAAAAGCTTTTACAATAAATTGAACAAATTTTTGTTTTCTTGATTTTTATCGAACATTACTTTGCATGGCATTAATCATTCATCATGGCATAAACATCATTTTCAAAGTTTGCTAAAACTTCAATATTGGCGTAAAAAATTATTCACAAAATAGCATCAAATATACACTCCATAATCCATCGTTTTTTCGGCTTTTGTTCCGCTTCTGTTTACATTTTTCTGCTCGCTGCTTCGCTGCTCCCCATGCTCAACCATTTTTTTGCTGTAACACTGTGCTTCAAATGTCCACGAGAATTAATCAGTTCCATGTTAGTCATAGTATATTCTCATTGGCATGTCTCACTCACTAAATCTTCTGTAAGAAACTCAATGTTGGTATCATCAGTTTTTAGCACGTTTTGACGCAAGGATTACTCTTTGAAAAATTACTTTCGGCGCATGCAATATCCATATATAGGGTACTGGGTTCAGTAGGGTTTCGGTAGAGCAGCATATAAAACTGTCCAGACACTGTCAGACTGTGTGTGTAAAACACATTGTCATTCATTGTACATTGATTGAAGATGTCATCCATTTCTGACGACAATCGTATAAGGTTTGATCCAATATCAGTAGTTTGATAGTTATTCATTCAGTAGCAAACAATGTCCCTCAACTAAATCCAGTTTTAGTTTTGAGCAACTACGTTAAAAAGATATTAACCAAGCAAAAATCTTGTGAGCTGTTTGTTGTTTGTGAAACCTTTAAACTGTGTGGAAAACATAAAAGACAAACCTCCAAACTGTGTAGACTGGCAGTGCAAACGGGTGCAAACGGGACTTTCGATTTCTCGCTTTCACAAGTGCTCTGTGTAAAATGCACGAAAGTTAAAAAAAATATCACGAAAAAAATCTGAAGAAACAACATGAACATGAATCATGAATATTTTTCTGGCGAGCAAGTCCGCTACGTGAAGCAACAAAAGCCCCTGCGGGGCAATTATTGTTATCTTTTTTTCTACAGTCGTCATGTTCTTCCCCCTCCTCCATCTCGTTCTCCATCCAGTACAGCCGCAACCTTTCGATGATTGCCTCCTTCAACCCACTCATCGGAAGGTTCCTTCTTCTAAGCTCCTCCCTTAACTCCAGCACTTTCATCTCTTTGATCCTACCCTCGGTCAAGGGTAAGTGCTCGTCATTGGTTTTGTGGCGTTTCAATCTTTTTCCAATATGATGAGCCTTTCCTTGACCTCTTTTTCTATTCTCATTATACAATCTCCTTGGGCGGCCTCTTTTGGGGAGAAGGGCAGGATCAGATGATGGTGATTGTGATGGTGATGGAGTGGGAAGAGCTATAGGAGGTAAGACCTCCTCTCCTGCTGCAACCGGTTCCTTTTCCGCCTCCTCTCCTGCTCCAACCGGTTCCTTTTCCGCCTCCTCTCCTGCTCCTACTGCTTCTGCTCCTTCTGCTCCTTGAAACTATGAAAATAAATATGGTTGTCAATATTCTTTACATTTTTCATTGTAATCAAAGTTAAAATTACACTGCTTTATAAATGTCTTAACAGAGGATGCCCCGTTCCGTATTGAGAAGTCTAGGAGTCATCTCACTGGAATCGTGTGAGCGTAGGTTTAGTCTTGCGAGACACTAACACACAATTTTTCGATCTAGTGCGTTAATCTAGCGATCCATGGGGAACTAGGCAAGTGCACTTCCACATCATCCACGATGGATTGTGGAATGGATTCCTAGCACAGTCACCAATTATTGTGACTTAGAACAGACCCATTTTACGGAATATATAAAATTAACTTACAATTTCAAAGTCAATGTTCTGACCAACCTATTAAATAATGAGAAAAATCTAAAGTAAATAAACAGGCAGTTTGATTGAAAAGTTTGTATATAATATATACAACAAATAAGGACTTCCAATTTTTACGAAAATGGGCGAATCGGGTACATATTTGCTTTTAAAAGCAATTAGTGTCCTTTCCCAAGTAGTTTGTATAAGAGCTTTTGTTTTATAATTCCAAGGGGCTTTTGTTGAAAAAGAAAATAAATTAAAAAATTTAAAAGGAAAATCAAAACTAGCGGACAAAGGTTTTGTTTGTGAGCACTATGTAGGGAAAGAGTCCCTATATTTTGAAGCAAATTTTGTAAAAAATACTGTTAGTAAAATCACTGACCTGGTGTTGAATTTCCGCCTCCTCGAGGATTGGAGCTGGGTTTTCGGGCTAAAAACAGAATTTGGAGTATGAGTTTTCATTGATTTGATTGAGTTTTTCTCGTTGTAATAAATGGTAATAGTTAGGAGAAATTCATTGGTTCTACCTTCGTAGTAACTTTAAAAAAACTTTAAAAATTAACTAACAACGACACTCAAAATAATGAAAGTGAAACCTTAGGACAAGATTATTTATATGGAGAAAACTAAAAAAAGTAAAACACTTTATAAGAATGTCCATGATGAAAATGGCCAAGATGATGAGAATAATGCTAAGAATATCACCATCATGGAATTTTGCTACTCAAGCTAAGAATTCCATTTTTAGAGCATTTTCAACCATAAATTGTCAATTACCCCCAAGTAAGGCCTCACTCCTTTCACAAAATGCTATTTTATGCTTGAGACGTAAGTATTAAATGGTCAATCTAGTCTGACACTATTCTTAGGTCCCTTCTTATAAAAAAAAGCGTAAGTATAGAAAATTTCAGCTTACAGCAGACATTGAGGCAACTTGATCTTCTAGAGCCTCATGCTAGATAAAGAAGTTTAAATAGTCAATCAATAAACGATTTGTTCTTCTCACTAAGAGTCTGAGTCAAATATAACAATTAATGGACATATAAAATCTTTCCATCCTGCACAGTCCTGCAAGGTGATATTTGACCATTCTTTGAAAATATCAGTTGGGCCAAAAAACACAAACGTTAATTTTTTTAAAAATCTTTCAAAAATACAGGCCTTGACTATTAATTTTTGAAAAGTAATTCTTTACCATGTTCGTCATCATTAGAGTTCACAAAGTTAAGGCCATTTTTATCATTAGAACAAAATGGAAATTGTAAAAAAGGTTGAAAACATTGACATCAAATCAGATAAAGTTGACGACGATCTTTTCATTTCCTTCTTTACCAGTCTTTACACTCTCAAGGACCCATTGGGAACCCTTTCCCGCTGGACAAATTGGCCAAAATATCGTCCTCAGTGGAAATTTAAACTGTAATTTTTGTCTCCGCTAAAAATAATCAGATAAACCAATCCTCACTTATTGTGCTATTTTTTCCATCCACACTGAATTTTCTGGAATTCCAGCTGGCACACAACATTGTTTCAACGTTCATCTAACGTTATATGATCTAACGTTATATGGACGTTGTGAACGTTAGATAAACGTTGAAACAACGTTGTGTGCCACCTGAAATATCAATCATGCGAATGAGGTGTTTTTGTAACGTTGAGGTTTAAATTTACGATATAATATATACAATTTACTTTTTTCAAAACATTATAACTTTCTCTGTGAATACTCTATGTTTTTTTGCAAATTTGAAAACAATGATATTTACAAACTTTTTTAAATTTCGCATTGTCTCCTAAAATAATTTTTCCGCGATCGTAGATTACTATGGGAGATTACTTTTACGTTGCGTTTTTCCTGGACAATCCACTCTGATAAGGTTAGCTAACAGGAAAGGAGTTAAAATTTCGATTGGCAGGTTTTCTGTCTTTTCTTTTGTAGAATCTTGTTTGTTAAAATACATACTTATTACAAATAGGCCAAATAAGTTTGTTGAAAAACATAAAAAGCGTCCCACCGGACACTTCAAATCTGTACATAATACATATGCTTTTTTTGAAATGTTTTTACACGTCTGATGATTGCGATAAGCATGAAACTTCAAGTAAAGTATTTTTTAACCTTGTGAATTTTCGAAAAATGTAATTTATGATTGGCTCTACGAAGTATTTAGCACTATTGTAATGGTTGTTCAACTAAGATGTTACTTAATACAAATGCAGATTTTGCTGCTTTGATTAGTCAGTCATTTGAGGGCTATGCATGTTAGCCTCCACTGATGCAAGTTACCCGACTTCACGGTAGTCATTTGGAAATTTTATCGGAAACAACATTAGATCCCCTATATCAAATCTAATTTCGGGATGCATGTAGCCTTGGTAAAACCGTTAATTATTTGACAAATTTAGATAGAATATAAATTAACGAAGAAATACTGAAAGTAAAAATACTAACCTGCTCACCGATGGCCGCAGCTTCTGCCTCCTCGAGGATTTGGGCAGGGTTTGCGTCCTAAAAAGAAACAAAATTCTTGATGATTATTGATCCTAAGTGATTTGATAATTGCTTTTTCAACTGCCAACATTTCTACTTTTCTACAACATTACTACCAGCTAATCTTAGGTTGCATCTTATAATTCTAAATGAGTTTATGAAAAACTTATATAACGCTAGCCCAGCATTAAGAGACATCTCCGCCTATCGCGCCACGGGCTTCACATAGCCGTAAAGGGTATACGGATATAGGTAATCTATTTTTATAACAGCGATTTTCCAAGTAAATTCAAATGAACATACTACCCCTCATTGGATCGATAATTATATGGGGAATAAGTTGGGAAGGGTTATGAGGCTTGAGTGTAATTTTGAAATTTGGCTGAATTTTTAGGCGTTTTCATTCACTTGATGACGTCATCAAAACAGGAAAGATGCGATATCTAGAAATTGGAAAGGAGTTAGGGGATGATTGACCCCTCAGGTGGGCCAGGGCAAACCAGTCCAACATTTCATCCAACATGATTTTACAATGTGGTATTTAATAAAGATTTTTAAACAAATTTCTCTCAGTTATGATGTTGAAATTTCATTCCTGTTAAAATATTCTAAAAGATCTCATATTTTTTCTCCATTTTCATCTTCATCTTCCAATTTATTCAAATTCATTAAAATTATTCCACTTTCCACTTACAAATGTCTTATCAATATGTCTTAGAGTCGAGACAAGGAAATCGGTTACATCGGTAGAAACTCATTGACATCGCTTGTGATGGGGCTAATAACATAGTTGCCAGCCGTCCCGCATTTAAGCTCTTTGTCCCGAATTCCGCCTGCATACCTAAGATGTCCCGCATTTTCGAGAAAACTCAAAAAATTCGTAGAACTCTTGGAAAAAATATAGAAATGCTACTAAAAATATGTTTCCACAAGCACAAACTCACTTCCTCGTTTTTTTCTTTTCACTCCGGAACGGTGGATGGAGGACGGAGATGTAATAGTACTACATGAACCATGTCCAGTACACCTAATTTCTTTGATCGCTCATTTTGCCCATTTTGCTTTATTTCTAATCTTGTATTGTTTTTAGCCATTCCTACGTCATTTCAGGCCCAAAAAAAATTTCTAAAAAGAAAAACGAAATTTTAGCTTACAGCAGATGGTGTCCGTTGCAACATCAATTGTTGTTGTTGTTGCTGTTGTTGCTTTTGCAGCTGTTGTTGTTGTTCTTGTTCTTGTTGCTGTTGAATACAAACAAAGAACTTCTTTTTATTTTACTTTTAGGCAAAAATCTGTGATGGCCAAATGATCCACTTTTTCGCATCACATCCTCCGACTACACAATCATGAAAGAAATCCAAATTCAATTACCTAATGGTTACTCACGGTGTAAAAAGTAAGTCTGTCGTTGCTTAGAATATATAAATAACGAAATACTAGCATTTACATAAAAAAAATCAAGTTCGTAAAGGTTCACACGATGAATCAGAATCAAAAAAAAGTTATCTCAATAAAGTTCACTCACCATTTCAGCAATTTGTCTTTTGAGTTCATCTAAAAAATAAATGAAAAGTATTTTATTTTTGCCAGAAACTATACAGTAGCTTCTACGGACGTTTGCCATCTTCTTTTTTTTATCTTGCGCTCCGAAAACAATTAAAATGCTAGATTTTATCCATCGGGACGAAATTTAAAAAGTCAAATTTTTCCTTCAATTTTTTTGCTGGAGAAAGCTTAAAGTTGCCTATCTAGCTCTTCGGGGTTATGATAAATCATCGGTCCTTCATTATCACATTACAAAACGAGTAAAACAAGATAAAAACAAGAAAGCCTCGAGTTCAAAAATGAAAAATGACGTCGCTAAATTCCGAAAATAACTTGGGATAACAATTTTACATACCATTATTCTTTTTATATTTTTTCAGTTCTTCTTCTTGATCTCTGGAAGAGAAAATACATCGGCTCGAATTAGGATCGCTTCATATTTCTCGTTTGAACATCTAAATTTTGTCAGGTCTTGAAGAGCAGTTCGGGAATCTTTAGTCTGAGGAAGTTAGTGGTCTTACAATGACGAGGGATTTATTGGGAAATGTTGGCAGTGGTTAAAGTAAAGACAGAGCTTTAGAGGTCTTTGTAATGATAAAGGGAAACGAGAAAAACTGGTCATCGTTGTATTTGTTAAAAAGCTTTTCATTAAGTTCTATTCATCTTTGCGCTTTTTCAGCTCAGCATTATGCTAGTAGAACTTTATAACTTTGGTAAGTCTGATAATATCGTTGAATCTAAGTAAGCAGATTCACCAGAACCGTTATATTCTCCACCAGATCCAACTGAACTATCGGATCGATAACCAAAAACACCAGAACCATTACTACCAGAATCACTCATCGAATTCATAAATTTCAGAGTATCCTTTAAGAACCAGAACTATCAATTCCATCTACAGAGTTACTAGAACCATCAATTGGGCTTTTACAGAAAACACCGTGCACCACCCTGTTGAGGAGGTCCAACCTTTTGTGACCTACTCCCTTGGAATTCCAGGCAATTCTAGGATCATACCCCCTTGGAATTCCACTTATTTTTGACGGATTTTCGTCTACCCTTATGGAATTCCCCTGCATTTCAAACCTTTCCCCCTTGGAACGGAAATGGACCTCCTCAACCGGGTGTGCACGATTTTTTTCTGGAAACGCCCATTCCACCTTCAGATGACATTGTTATAGGGTCATTGTAACACTTAAGATTCCATCTTGGTCAAATCAAACTGCATCTTTAAGTATTAACTAAAACCAATGAGTGTCAGGGCCATTTTAAGTGCTTCTTTGGTAAAATGAGCTAGGTCAAACTTTATACGTCAATATCTCCCGAACCAGAAGAAATTAGAGGTTGTTTTATTGGATAGCCTTATTCTTTCTTTTTTTTATGTTGGGTGGGGAGGGGTTTTGGCGCCACTCGTTTTAGGCAGGGTGAGTATTCCTTATCTGACGGCGAATTTGCTAGTTTTGTAATGAAGTAATATACCCCGAAAGGCTAAAAGTGATTCTTCTATGTTTTCCAGGCAAAAGAAAGTAATGTCTTAACGAATTTAGCAATCATAAACAGAAGAATTAAAATTAGTATTTTCCTTGTTTTTGAGTTTACTTTTTTTACAAATCTAGTGACTAACACTATTTTCAATCTGGCGTTTTTATGAAAAACACGCGGTCCGCGTAACTTTGATAGGATAGGATTCATATCCTACCACTACCTGTATTGGGCTCCAGAAAAAAACCGTACACCCCCTGTTGAGGAGCTCCAACCTTTTGTGAATTACCCCCTTGGAATTTCAGGCAATTTTAGGGTCATATCCCTCTGGAATTCCAAATTTTTAAAGATTTTCATTCTACCCCCATGGAATTCCACTTATTTATGACGGATTTTTGTCTACTGCTATGGAATTTCAAACCATACCCCCTTGGAATGTAAATGGACTCCTCAACAGGGGGTGCACAGTTTTTTTCTGGAAAAGCCCATTGATTTCTTGACTACAAAAAGATCAAACTTGCAACTTTCTTATATTGCTCCTCAAAATGCTTTTTATTTCCATCAACTTAGGCTAAAATGAAGATTTCAAGACGAGTATGAGGCTGGCAAGAGGACCTTCCTGGATCTGGCTATAGCCGACATTGGCAATCAAAGGGTTAGAGAATGCGCTTGTCTCGTTCATCTGAAACCATTGCGATAAATATGCTCATATTATGCGCCGTCCATTGTTTACTTTGTAATCACTAATTACCGGAGAGTATATAGCTCTTTCAAGAGTTAATAACTCGATTCTTCAATGTTATAAAGTAGATGCCTATAAGAAAGATATTATGCTCATATTGTGCACCGTTCTTTGTTTACTTTGTAAGAATTAATTACCGAAAGGTAAATGGCTGTTTATTAAGCGTTATTGATTCTATTTTTATAAAGTATATGCTTTAAAAAAAAATTTGCTCACATTGTGCACTGTCCCTGTTTTACTTTTTAAGAACTAAAAACCAATACAAATCGCAACAAAATAGATAAAACAATAGGTGCGCGCGAACATTTTTCAACCGCGGCGGCCCGCTCAAAATCGGAAAAACATTAACGACACGAATATTTTTCTGGCGAGCAAGGCCGCTACGTGAAGCAACAAAAGCCCCTGCGGGGCAATGATTGAAATACCGCATATTTGAAAAGCTACCAGTTTAAATTCGCAACAGTGGATGGTCTCTATAACCATAGTATAAGGATGCCGTGGCTGAAATGATGAGGCTATTGTTTTTATCGTTAATAGATTGTGGTTTATAAGAACTAATTCGAAGCTAACAAAATCCCTATCCTTAAAAGTGTGTATAATATTCAATTGAAAAACAATTACTTCTCAAGAATCTTTCTCCCTGCGCTCTCTAGTAGGCTTGTTTGAAGTTTGTCTGTACATAGACCCATTATCTACAGCTAATTTCTAAATTCAACCCGGTGGGGAAAAATCCTTCGAATTAGCAGAAAATAATTTACCGAAATCTTCATTTTAGCCATTCTATTACAAAAACTAATTTTCAAATGTTAAACTTTGAATGCTTGCTGTCATTTCAATACTGTTGTTTTCCGAGTGAAATCTTCACCGAATGCTGCTGGAATATTTATTTACTAATATCAGTAAAAAAAATTCAAAATACCCAGGAAGGCATTTGAGTCACTTGATTTTCTCCCAGTTCTGAAATCTCTGACATTCTGTTCGTTCTAATACTAAAACCAAAAATCTTTTTGCGATTTTAATTGGGTTTTATGTCATGCTTCGAGGCTCGGAAAACACGAGTTAAAAAGCACGAGTTAAAAAACACGAGTTACAAAAAACACGAGTTACGTTAACTGTGACGTCATCAATGGGAAATTATGACGTCACAAGTAGATAATTTAACTCGTCAATTTATGGTGCACCATAAATTGACGAGTTAATTAACTCGTAAGATTAAGGTGCACCATAAATTGACGAGTTAATTAACTCGTCAGTTTAAGGTGCACCATAAATTGACGAGTTAAATTATCTACTTGTGACGTCATAATTCCCCATTGATGACGTCACATTTAACGTAACTCGTGTTTTTTGTAACTCGTGTTTTTTAACTCGTGTTTTTTAACTCGTGTTTTCCGAGCCTCTCATGCTTCACGATAAAGTCATAAAACCATCTAGACGAGCTATGACCTTGAAAATTTTCACAAGCACTCTTAATAAGATTTTATTAAAAATTGGAAAGTTTCAAATGGGTTCAAAAGCTTTTCTCCGATATATACACAATATAACACCAGCGTAGTAGATTCTGCCCCCTCCCTGTGGCTAGGGTTGAACATGGAAACAGTTTTAAATCTGCCCTGATATATTTCTCTTGAGTTCTGAAAATCAAATTTCCCAAAAATCATCAGAAATATATTTATGGTCGTTCAATATTTGTTTTAAATTTTGTAATATTTTTCAATAGCTTATTTTCTTCATAGCTCATTTGCTTCTTCGTTTATTGAAAAACCTGAAATCGTTTTTTTTTTTAGAAATTAGAAATAGCCCCTAAAGAACGAGTATCCAGGGGCCACTCGATTTTGAAACAACAGAATGCGCCGCGCAAAATCTGCCTTTCAAGATCACACTCTTAAATGTCTTGAGAATACAAACAACCTTCTACACGAAAATAGCAGTATTTGCAGTTTTTCTGCTAATTCGGTAAATCATTTTCTTCTAATTCGAGGGATCTTTCCCCACCGGGGTGAATTTTGAGTTTAACTTTGCCAGTGGGTTAGGGAGTCCCACCGGGTCTGTGGGTGTGCTAGAGCTTAAATGTTTTTATATTCTATTTTCAGTGCTAAATTTTCATAGGCCTTTTTAGACCATGTCGAAGAAATACGATGGAGTGACTTTTGATTTGCATTATCTTTTTACGAGGATTGCACTCAATGTGGTTGCTCTTTATCATCTCAAATCCGCCAGTGATATCTTCGTTTTTCTGATTTTCTTTTTTCTGTTTTTAGAAGTGTTAGTGTTAGTGTTAAAGTTTGTTTTTGATTAACAAAATAAATGCTGTTTTAAGCCGTTTTACGGCGGTTGTGGACGGCTAGTTGATGATATAGATCTTTGTTTTTTTTCTCAACGAATTATACACTTTAGATGAAGAAATTTTTGCGAATGAAATTGTTGCATTTCGCGAGAATTAACCTTTGTGGAAAGTTTTCCATCATAACCCTAGGAACAAATTTAAGATTAGTTCAATAAAAATACTTTTGCAGATTCAAGGTAGTTAATCTTTTGGTTGTTTAGATTTTGTGCAACTTGCCAAAAACTTTCTTGAACAGCAAGAAAGCATTTACTTGCTCAATTCAAAATTTATTTTAAACAAAAGAATTTGGTTTGGAAAAATAAGAAATGTAATGTAAAATATAGAAACACTATTCCTTCTACAATATTCATCTATCCCAAGTCCTGAAGGTCCCAAGATTCTGAGATGAGAAGATACCAAATAACCCGCACAATATACATGTACCCCCTAGGTCCATTGATATTTCAAACACACAAAAAGCTATTAGCAAAAAACCTTAATTATGACGTCAGAAACTTGAACATCGCTCGAATCTTATTGTGAGGGTATATGGTTTATTATATTCTCGGAACCTCCAGACCTTCAGGACTTAGGGGTACTACAAGTATATTGTGGGGACATACATCATAATATCACCTCAAGATGATAATATACTATATACCCCCTTCTGGAGAGAATATAGAACTGGTTCAGTAAATACACAGAAAGAAATCTTTAGCCGACGTTGCTGCTGTATAAATTTCTATTATGTTTTAGGAATATGAAGAAAAAACTGCGATTGATACGAGGAAAATTTTCGGGGCGCAAATTATGGCGTGGGCGTTTGGCTGCGGGCGTACTACGGGTAATATTCTAAAGATGGACTCCCTCACACAGATAAAAAACAGCACATTCCTTAATACTTGAACTACACAGGTGAAAGATGTGTAACTAAGGCTTTGTAAACAATGGTTGCTTGACTGCTCATGCTTTTGAAACTTGCTGCTGCGGTATAAATTTCTATTATGTTTTCTGGTCCTCTAAACAGGTTTATTATTCGTTTAATACTAAGTATTTTATGTTTGTGTAGTTAGTGAATGCACCAATAAATTGATTTTTTTATAAGAATGGTTTAAATCCATTTCATTATGGATATTCTTAACTTTTTGGGAAAATCATCCTAAAATATTCTTATAGCATTCTTAGGTTAGGATCCTAATTCAGACTAGATTTAACATTTAGTACACACGTCTCAAAAACAAGAATGGCATTTCTGTGAAAGGAGTGAGCCTTACTTGGGGGTAAGTGACAATTTATAATTGAAAATGCTCTAAAAATGGCATTCTTAGCTTGAGTAGCCAAATTCCATGATGGTGATATTCTTAGCATTATTCTTAATTTTTTGGCCATTTTCATCATGGACATTCTTATAAAGTGTATTCTTATAAAAAAAGCGTGTAGTAGGTACCGTAGTACAAAAGACAGTTATATAATTTTCCACCACACATCATTATCAACAACAACCCTTCTTCACTACTCCAAACAACGAAGACTAGCAAGTATGATCATTTTGCCATATGTGCTGATATAATGAAACTAGTTGTGCCAAGCAGTCAATTGAATATGAGCAATTTTAATAAGCAATGTTTTAATATTTTATTATTTCACTCGAAAAAATGCCAGCAGAGAGCAGGTGGTGCCAATCAAACCCTATCAAACCGATTTCTGTTATCAAACTATTGAACTATCAAACAAAATGAAACGAATACAGAAACATCCCTCGTCTAATTCGGAATTCGGACCACTCTTTTCTACTAAAGCTTAAAATATTTATAAGAGGCCAACCACGCCAATTTCTTTTCGATTTCACGCCATCAAGTCTGAAAAGTTTGATTTTCACGATAACGCCAATTTTTCTCGATTTCAGGCCATTACGCCTAGAAAATTTAGTTTTCACGCTCATATTCTCTGGATAAATTCAGTTTTAGTAGACCCATTGGTATGAATAAAATTCCGTTATATAAACTTAACTTTTGCCCACAAATAGGTGTGTGTTTGGTCGTCAATCAGTTTTTCGGCATTCAAGATTATATTTTTCGAAAAATGTGGAAGGAATTTGACCTCTGTTTTTCTATTTCTAGTAATACACAGGGGTTAAATTCCAGTTTTATCGGGTGTTTCCGATAGGAAAAATGACGTAATCTTGACTAATGCATATCAAAAATTGTTTGACAACTGGTGGGTTACATCAAAGGTTCCCGGCTTAAGAGCTGAGGTACATTTGAACAAATTGACAAAGCCCACCATGGTTGGGCAACGGAGAAAATTTTTGAATTTTGAAGGGTTCAAAATGCTATTTAAGGACCCATTTCTTTACAATTTGAAAAATAATTCATGTAAAAATAATTCATGTAAAAATGATGGAAACCATTCCCCTTGCCATCCCCCCCCCCCCGTTGACGGGACCCATGGGCATTAATTGTGAATTAGCGTGAATAGTTTTCAAAAGGGGAACGAGGAGGCGCAGCCATGGTTTGCTCCGACGGGAGAAATTTTCAATTTAGTATGGTTACAATCGCTTTCATTTAGATTTACTCTCTTTTTTCCAAAATATGGTTTAAACATCACAGGATTCCTTTGATGCGAATCTGCTCAAAATTACACCTCATAATAAACCTGTTGCTTCTTTCTGTTTAAGGCTTTGCTACAAATATATATTTTCCTGAAATAAAGAACCTGATGTCTTTGATACATCTAAGAATAAGCATCGAAGAAAGAGAGGAAAATCTTAGTTACGGAGGAAGCGCAACCATGGTTTGCACTCATAGCATTCGACTTTATTTTGAAGACTAGCTAGCAAAGTCGCGCGGCTGAGGTCGAAAAACGTTTCATTTCGTGATACATATTTTAGATTCCAAAAAAAACAACGGAAACTCGTGAATTAGTATGTGTAGATTACAAAATCAAAAAGTTTCCACGATATTATCGTGCAAGTAACGAGTAATTGGCGATTTTTTGCGTTTCCAGGCAAAATTGCAAGGCCTGGAAATTCATTTTTTTCATGATTTTTGAGGGGTCTTCAAATTAAAAAAAGACCTATACCACATGATAGAGCTCTTCAAACTGAGCAAAAAAATGTATTACACCAAAGTCCCAACTTCTCTAGATCAAAAGTTATGGGCCTATTTGTGGTAAAAAACTGATGGAAAACAGGGAATTTCCCCACAATCTGCATTAATTTATGCAAAATTAAACACCTTTTTGACCACAAATAGGCCCATAACTTTTGATCTAGAGAAGTTGGGACTTTGGTGTAATACACTTTTTTGCTCAGTTTGAAGAGCTCTATCATGTGGTATAGGTTTTTTTTTAATTTGAAGACCCCCCAAAAATCATGAATTTCCAGGCCTTGCAATTTTGCCTGGAAACGCAAAAAATCGCCATTTACTCGTTACTTGCACGATAATATCGTGGAAACTTTTTGATTTTGGAATCTACATATACTAATTCGAAAGTTTCCATCGAAAAAAGTGGAATCTAAGAGGTGTATCACGAAAATCATTTTCTAGCCACTTTTTTCGACCTCAGCCGTGCGACTAGAGGCCCCGTCATAGTTGGGGCCGATCAAGAAAATTTTGAAAATTAGACCCACTAAATTAGCTAAAATGGACGAGGGATGTCAATATTAGACCAAATTACAGTATTGAACTTTATGAACATTTTTTGATTAGTTCAATGTAGTTCAATAACAATTTTTTCTCAATGAAATTTGACTGATGTACGATGAGTTCTGTAAGTAAAAACTCTAGCTTTTCCCTTTCCGATGGGATAGATATTGGCTTACTTTTTAGGCTTTATCATGGGCGATACGCCATTGGAATATAAGAAGAAGGGATGAGAAGGAAATAAATTGAAGTAAGCATTAATCAAACTTTTAAAAAAAGATATCAAATGGCGTAAAAAATTCAGGAAAATCTACGAAAACAACCGAATTCAGCATCAATTTACGACCTTTGCAGCCCATCTGAATGCATTACAAGTGAAGAAGGAAGATCCAAAGACACACTTGAATGTAAGAAGTGAAATCGAATCGTACACTACATTTGCTCAAAGCTCCCCTGTCTATCAAATCCAGTCTAACATACAAATCGAGAGCTTTTATTTGTCAAAACTGCGTCATGATCACCCCTAATCTATTGGAATCTATTGGAATCATGTGAAAAGTCAAAATCTCCGATTCCAAATGGAGATAAAAAGCTTGCGACATAATGAAAGCCCAAGACGTAGAAATCAATCAATTAAAGTCCAAAGACGTCAATGCTATGGTTTATGATCAGCGAAATAAAGGGTAGCTTTGAGACCAGAATGGCAACAATAGAAAAGCAAATGGAAAACATCATTGAAAAGAAAGAAGAAGTAAGACAATCTAATTGTTCATGGTGTTGACCAATCCACTGAAGATACAGAGGAGTCAACCAAAATTTACCTAAGGCATATAAAGATTGAAGAAATACAAAGAATCGGGAGATTTAAGAAAGCAAAAGAAGATGCGAAGCGCTATAGACCGATCAAGGTCCGATTTGCAAACGAGGAAGACAAAAATACAGTGTTGGGAGTGATCACTAAAAGAGCAAGATTGCCCTTCCAGATAACAGAAGACCTAACAAAAAGTGAAAGGAAGACAATTAAAGAGTGGTGTATGAGAGCCCAAGAAATGAATAATCAATTGAATAAAAAATTGGTTTTGTTTTGTCAAATTCAACTTTTCACCCCTCAATTTTTAGTATTTGGGAATATTATTTTCAATTTTCAATGCAAGAAGTTTATATTAAAAAATTAAAGATGCCACTGGAAATTTTAGTTTATTTTCTGGCAATAAACAAAACTAAAATTGAACTTTGCTATCAAAGTTCAATTTTCAAATTTTTAACTCGAATATTGAAAATTAAATATTGCCATTGCAATTCAATTTTTTGACCGAAAATTTCGTCAAAAATTGATTGAACGAAACATGCACACACGTTTTCCGTGAATTTGACAAAACAACGTTTTCCATGAATTTGACAAAACAACACCAATTTTTTTATTCCGCTTGCCTTTCCACTAAAACATATGCTCAAAAGTAGTGTTTCATCGGTATCAAAAGAACAAAAAAGAGGAATATTTTAGTATTTGTTGCTGTCTAGTTCCCAGGTCATTTTGCAGTTTAATGTTGTTGGCATAAATTTCACGTGGAACAATGCCCTTTACGTAATATATACTCTTTGGTCTAGTCCTGCAGTTTGTCTTTTTTATTGAGCAACACACTTTTTTATAAGAACAATTAATACAAAAACACGAGGCTGAAATTTGGCCAAAATCTAAGAACAAATTACGAACAATTTGAGCCTCAGATTTCAGATTTCTAAAAAAGTACTGATTTTAACTGATTTTAAACCTATTTTAAGTTCTCAAGTAAAGAAATATCGTAAGTTCGTAAGAACATTTAAGCCTGAAAAAATTCAAAAAATTAAGAGCAGCTTAGCCTGACAAAGTTTACTGGTTCTTATAAAAAAACTTGTAATTATTTAGAAAGTTCTTGATTAAGTCTTTAGGATACACAGGACTGTGTTAGAAATGAAATTTCTTCAAGCTCAGTGGCACAACTACCTGTCAACTAAGGGCGTACCGCGTAATCAGAAAGCTTCAAATGACCTAACTCGTTGATAAATTAGACTAACAAAGAAGTGACTGAATAAAACTATTGTTTCCTTCTTTTTCTTTGTAACTGATTGTAAATTATTTTCAACTTCGAAATTTTTCATTTGGGACGTCTATAGGTTTTGTTTTGTCAAATTCAACTTTTCCCACTCAATCTCTAGTATTTGGAAATATTGTTTTCAATTTTCAATGCAAGAAGTTTATATTAAAAAATTAAAGATGCCACTGGAAATTTTAGTTCATTTTCAGGCAATAAAATTTTTCTACCGGGTGACCCACGAAAAAGTATAAGAGTTTAGAGGGTAACTATGTCCGAAAAAAATTGAATTTTAACTAAATAAACTAAAGAGGAAAGGCAAACTTAAATTTTGATGTATCATTTTTTAATTTTGGATAAGTAGTTATCGAGATATGGAGATATAAAGTCAAAAGTCATTATAAAAAACAGTTACAGGACACAGTTGCCCTCCAAACTCTTAGACTTTTTCATGGGTCATCCGGTACAAGATCTTCATATTTTTCTTCTTCATTTTCATCTTCATTTTTAGATTTTTTTTCAAGTTTTTTTTATTTCAAATTGTTCCACTCAGTAATATCTTTCCAATAATACCAAATTTATAAAGATTGAAGAATTCCTTTAAAAGTTAAAGGTAAAAGAAAAGAGAGTTTCTTGCTTCACTTATCGTGAATAGACCTCACACACAGTATTCCAGCGAGCACAAAACCGCACCCCAATTCAATCCATATCAAAAGTTACTGACCTCCTTGCCTCCACTGCAGATTCGTATTCAATTGAAGTAACTTCTTTGCATTAAATGCAACTTCTTCTCAAATCCCCCCTTTTTAACAAACAAATTACTTTATTAAGAACAAACCTGATGGTTTTCCTCAATTTTTCCAAGTCTTGAGTCTTTTCGTCTAGTTCTCTAAAAATAAAGGAAATAATAGAATCGTTACTGTCCGTCACCAGTTTTTCTGGCTACAAGCAGGGAATCGACACCGCAAATTCGAGAATAAACAGTACTTTCTTGGCTATAGTAAAAACGTAGTAATAATGCGTTTGGCACGAGGCTAGATAACACTTTCGATTCGCCCGACCCTGAAAGAGTGGTTTTAAGATAAAAATCTCTATATAGCAGGAAGTTTTTAATTTCTAAACGAAGAAATATCTTTCCAGTGAGCTTTTAATATGGCTCTTTAGGTTAAGATTCTATACAAGATTTATCACTGATTTGCTTTATTTTTTTATCGAAATATTTTTTTTTCAAATAGGTTAAGAAAGAAAGGTGTAACGCAAAGAAATTTTATCTGACATAAGTTTTCGTCCTATAACTTCGTAGCCTGGATCCATGCTATGATTTCTTATTTTATATACTGATGGCGAAATATATAGCATGATTAGGTTTGAGAGTTTGAATTTCCTAAATCCTAATGACGGTTGAATATGCAGCCAATCAAATTCTGTTATTCTTTCAGTGGTCATACTTTCTTAAGTTTCGAAGTTTGATTTTTATTTTAGTAAGTGAGGACAGCGCTAAATTCGAATTTCCTGCTGTAAGCTTTTTGAGGCAGAAATCTACCTCGCAGCTCTCACCCGTCCTGTATATATCAAATTATGAAAAGACAGGACGGGTCTCTTGTCTAATAACTTGGTTGTTTGTAGTACTTGTAGTACTTGTTGGAGGACATTGTAATGAGAATTTCAAGGACTTACTTTTTTGTTTTGGCAATTTCTTTGGCAAGTCGTTCTATAATAACAAGAAGAAGCAATAATCAAAATTAAAGCAGTTGTCTAGACCTCTACACCAAATAAACTTCTAAACTTTGAAACATCTTAAGAACAATAGCTATTTTTAAGGCTTGGGTACAGGAGAAGTTTTTTTCACGTTGGTGCAATGCAACATGATCCATCTCACCAACATAGATAATGATGGTTTGGAGGTCCTGGAAAACCAAATGGATAATCACTATCACAAAGAACATGTATCGTCAACGAATGCGATAGTGGAGCTAATGGAAAGTAAACTTTCAACAACTTTGTATTTGAGGACAAATTCTACACTCAACAGAAAGGGACAGCAATGGGGACCAGAGCAGCACCTGACTATGCGAATGTTTACATGGGAGAAACATATCTATGAAGACCAAGAAAAGAAAAATCTTACGCTGCAACGCCGTGAAATATTTTGGTAAACAAGCTAGAAACATACATGCCAAACAGGTTAAACAAAAGATAAGGATAAAGATCATTATATGCCACATTTTTGGGAAAAACCCCATATCAAAGGGCATATAGATTGACACACGAAAACCGACGAAAAATTGACGTAAATCTTGTAAAAAGTCGAAAATGACATCACCATCGAAATAGTATTTAACGTCAATTTATAAGTTCAAAGTCCACCAGTTCTGACGAAGGCTCAATGTCCGAAACATGTTAGCTGTGGCTTCATGAAATATAACATCCAAAAACATAAATACTTCGTCTCAAAACAATTGTCTTCACATCACAACACCCTTTCACGTTCATTTTATATTAGAGTATATCTCATCATTTTCTCTTACTTTCTTCTTCTTCATTTTTGGCCAGTTCTTCTTGTCTTTGGTGATGCTAAAAAAACGAAAACAATAATATAATGGTAAACAATGGATAAAATATGCTTAAAATCTATCCTTTATTGCTGACCCAAAAAAAATATCAGTGTTTTGGTCGAGAGCATCGAAATAATTGCTGTAATATTTCACATGTGCAAACTATGACCGCGTTCACATATGAGAGACTGGGTCGGCGGCGTGAGAAAAATCAAAACAAAACAGCCGAAAAGAACTGTTTTTCAGAGAAACTGACTTGGGAGTCAAAGGGAAAAGCGCAACAAAAATATTTTCAGATTAACTTTTACTTTGGAGTTCTTCCATAAAGAACTTAAATCAAATCTGATGAACTATAAAGAAATTATTACACGCTTTTTTTTTAAGAATGGTGTTGCGCGTTGAAAACCAGATTTATGCAGGTACACGGACGATCTCATCAGCCAACTAGACTTGCAAAGTTCAATCAATCATTTAAATCAAACGTTTGCTCGATTCGGACTATCAATAAACGTGTTGAAAACCGAATCTATGATACTTAACTGTACCGGACAGGAATCCATCATTAAATTGAGGAACATTGATATCAAAAACGTCAAAACCTTTTTGCCCTCCAAAACCATTCCCACTAGATTTTTCGACTAAGGACCAATAGAATTCTTAGTCTTACTGGGATTTCGATAGAAAATTTTATCCCCGCTGTAGAAAAAAGTTTCACCGGGGCTGTGAGACAGGGGTTTCTTTCCATTACTTCTTGTTCCTCGTTATAATAACAACCAATCTTTTCTGCGACTTTACAGCGGAACTTACTCAGTTTAATGAAAGAGGTTACTTACTCTAATTTGATTGATCGATTCTTTCTCATTTTGTTTGTTCGAAGCCATTTTGATTAAATAAATTTATAAGATAAGTCTAAGATAAATAACACTATGAAGAGAAGAAAAAGATTGAATATAATATCAGAATATGCACATTTGACGGAAGCATATTTTTTGGCCTTTTAGCTTCATCAAGTAAGCTCAAGACCCAGTAGCTCCGTGATGTGATCCAAGATTAAAGGTATATATCTTACAAAAACAAATTCAGAGCTTTTAGGAGCTATAAAGAATGAAAAATTCCAAATTCCCATTTAGTTGCTGAAGATGGAAAAAATGGAATCTCATGAATAAATTGACCAATTGATATTCTATTGGTGATCATCATTGGCTTAACCTGGGGGAAAATAGAGAGAATTTGAGTATTTCGCTGAATTTTGACACTTTATAAGACTGGGACCTACCAAAACAACTTTTAATGAGGCACAAACTTTGTGTTATGATGAAATTTTATGTGATACACCAGAAAAATTTCTTGTCAACTGTATTTAGTATCATTTACGACGCTTCAGGGGGTAAAATGCCCATTTTGTTGAATTTGTATATGATTTGAGCAATTTTCACTGCTTATCTCGCCCGAAATATCTTTAGTTTTAACTTGATCTTTGTGCAATATACGCTAGCAAATTACAATGCTGACTTGAAACGTGAGATGCAGGGCGGTTCAGTTGAAGAAACCAGGTTTTTTATTGATTTTTTTGGCCTATTTGACCCATAGAACAGTGTTCAGGTGTACAAAGTTTGATTTTTAACTACTGGAAGCATGGATATTTTTGGTAGGCAATAGAGGAAAGCAATCTGTGCTTGAGTTTGGATAATTTTCTTGAGAAGTTTCCTCAAAAGCCTAAGGTTTTAGGATGGAAACCACCGCCATTTTGCTTTCCTTTTAACAGTATCCTGCCTCAAAATAAGAAGTTCTACTTAAAAACCGGCAGTAGTGACCGTTTTGGGAAGTAAAAGCTTACAGAATTACGTTAAATAACTGTAACTATGTAGCCATAACTTCAGTTAAAAGCATCGCAATGTTGTGTAGTTGTCTTTAAAAGGACTAAGAGATGATTGAATGGTAGTTTAAAGTTTGTTAGAGCTGGTCTCCATCCTAAAAATTTAGGTTTTAGAGGAACCTTCTCAAGAAAAACATCCAGGCAATTGTGAACTAGAAATTGGCATATTTACTCCTGATTTGCCACCTGTATCTCTGATGCCTGATAATGAAAACCACAGATTGCTTTGCTCTATTGTCCATCAGAAAGTATAATTTTTTCAGTAGTTAGAAATCAAATATAAACACCTTAATACTGTTTTATGGGATCAATGGGCCCAAAAATCAATAAAAATCGATAAAGATCCACAAAAACGGACAATTTTACCCCCTATGTTTTGTCAAGTTGCACTCTAAATGTGATAGTTTCAAGTCAGCATTGTAATTTTCCAGAATATATTACAAAAAGATCAAGTTAAAACTATTTTTGAAGATATTTTAGGCGAGATAAGCAGTGAAAATTGCTCAAATCATATAAGAATTCAACAAAATGGGCATTTTACCCCCTGAAGCGTCGTAAATGATACTAAATACAGTTGACAAGAAATTTTTCTGGTGTATCACATCAAATTTTATCATAACACAAAGTTTGCGCCTCATTAAAAGTTGTTTTTGTAGGTCCCAGTCATATAAAGTGCCAAAATTCAGTGAAAATACCCAAATTTTCCCTATTACCCCCCAGAACCCTCAAAAATAGTTTTTTGCAAAATATTTTTGCCAGTGATGTTTACCAATCTATCAATTGGTCAATTTATTCATGAGATATAGCAAATTATATACGTGGATAGATATTTTCCTTAACAAATCCTTAAAAAGGGTAAAAAGTACCCCCTAATCTCGGGCCAAGTATGAAAAATTGACCAGGAGTTAGCTTTGGGGACCGATCATTTCCTAAACTAGGATAGTTGAGGATTCCAAAAATATATAGTTTATCCTGTAGAATCTTGGGTTAAGCAAAAGTGCTTATTTAAGGAGATGTACGATTTGTCTCCTGGACTATAAACCTAAGAACTTCAGAAGGAAGATCCCTGAACCAGTAACATATTGGACCTCGGATTAGATCTTTGCCCTGCCGCTACTATCATAGCTTACATTACCAGGACAGCCCCATGGAGAAAGATTAACTCTGAAACCAATTTTTTTCCAAGTTACAGGAAGCCACATGATGGCGTAACTCCAAGCACAATAGACACTTAAGACCGTTTTAGAAAATCTAAGTTCACTGTCGAAATTATGAAATGTGGGAACTGGAATTCTATCTCCGTTTAGCAAACATTTTACCATAACTATTATCTCGGATTCGAAAGAAACTCAAAAGAGCTTATAAAAATCCTTAATCCTTCAACAAAGAAAGACAGGGCCGTCACGGCCCTTTTGGGCCACCTTCAGATCCTTGGACGTAAGCCAGATTTTTTTATGTAAAATTCAAAAATTGTACAAGCGTGACGTGGCAAATTTCTTTTCCGTAAGCGATCAAAGACCTTCAATAGTGATCAAAACCTCCAAAACTTTTTTAACACAAAATCTAGCTATCCAAGACCTGATTTTTTGATCTGATGTTTTGCTGCGCGGAAGCATTTAACCATCCAAGACCTGATTTAACGATCAAAGACCTGTAAGACTTAAAATCGATCAATTTTTAGCTATCCAAGACCTTCAACTCAATTTGCGTCGAAAATTCTCTCCGAATCTGCTGTCATACAAGGAAAGAGACACACACACGTCTCATCAACTGTAACGCTCACAGGGGACGTTGGGAGTATACGAAAGGTGTGCGATAATTTTCACTGGTTGGATTGCTATTCCAAACACTAAAACTCAAAACATACAAACTCTTAGAGTATGTACAAACGAAAAACTTTGTCCTAAAGCTATCTTAACCTAGGGCTATACAAGCAAACACATTAGAACATAGATAGGATAGAAATAAAAGTTTACTGACTAAATACAAACCAAAATAGATACTAACTAAAAAAGCTTTCCACGACACCAAAACAAGCACACCAAAAATTGGACTTCACATCACATACACAACATTACTACTGTTACATAAATGTAGAAAATACGTTTACAATTTAATTCCTACGCCTCAAAATTCTACAATTCCCTAATGACCTATTTATATACATTATAAACAATACTAAGATGACATACAAAAGACGCAATAAAATCGAATACACTGAAGACAATAAGAGACGCAATCCCAAGTGACTAATGACGTAACATAAAATTGAAACATATCAAAACAAAGACCAGCGGCCGTCTCATCAACACATTGCAGCTATGGATTCTTTCAAAATGCGATTTCACCATAAATATTCTCATAAAGTAAAAACAAATGCGTGATGGCTTCAACTTAGAAATACTCTTGAGAGTGGCACATTTAAATGTATCCTTATCAACGAGACTCATGTTTACAAAATTGAACAAATCAAAGAGAACGTAAGTTGATGAGGACCAATCATTGAGTTTAAAGCCCAAAGGGGTAGAGTTCAATCTCTAACCTTTCTCAGGCAAGAAAAATTGAAGCCTTAGAATATGCGCGGTATTTTTGATGACGGATTGAATCTAGCAATTCCTTTGTTTTCGAGTGATATATTTTTCAAAATTAACCGGTAAATTTTAGTTTCAATCTGTCATTTGTGTAAAAACCAGGCGGGTCGCTCAAGGCCGCGCAACTTTGGTAGGATTTGTTGGCTTCAAATCCTACCAAAGAGATTGACTTCTAGCCCTTCGGGCTTATACTTCATCCATCTTAACATCTTTATTTCTTTCCCGATTAAGGTTTCTTTCGTTTCTTTTTTCAGAGATTCTTACCCACTCGCACGTGTTTAGTGTACACAAATTTACTTTACTATGAGTATTACGGCCATTTCGGAGAGAATTTTCGACGCAAATTGAGCTGAAGGTCTTGGATAGCTAAAATATGATCGATTTTAAGTCTTACAGGTCTTTGATCGTTAAATTAAGTCTTAGATGGCTAATTACCTCCGCATGGGAGAGCAAGTATGCCTTGGATAGCTAAATCAGGTCTGGGATAGCTAGATTTTGCGTTAAAAAGGTTTTGTCCGCGGCGTGAAGCACCGAGTGAAGTGAAGTTTAGATTTTACATTAGAAAATTTATGAAAATTTATGGCGTCACCCTTCCTCTCAACATTCTTATTCTCTATATCTTTCAGGCGGTAAAAAGTGGTGACTGATTTATAAGTAAGATATATAAGTTGACTACTACAAAAATAAAAGATGTAACCCAGAACCGGGTTAATATAATTCATTTGTCTCATTCATTAAAATGTTTTCACCATAATCTTTTCAACAAACTTCTTAATTTTCGGATATCAAGGATTTGAATTTTTGAACAATTGCAAATTAAAAAGTAATCGACTCGAAGATCTGATGTTAGGGAGTGGTCAGAAAGTATCTACTGGGGGTGGAGGATTTCAGGAGGGGTTATAATCTTAAAAAAAAATCTTATTTCCAACATCGATTTTAGACGCTTTTTTCAATTCCCAAACTGTTTGGAAAAATAAAAATGTCCCACCCAAAAAGTCATGTTTTCCAACCAGCCTTGGAAAATTTTCATTTCTACATTGTTTTTTTTTTCACTTGATTTTTCAAGGGCATTGGTTTATTCTACAAAACCTATGGGTAATTTACGTTTTCCAACTTTCAATTATAAAACCAAAATTTCCAACCCTAAAATATTGAATTTCCAATTTTGAAAATCGAAAAATTTTTCCTGTGTTTTAACGCAACTCAAAATATTATTCATGTGGTGTTAAGATATTGTGTATGCAAAAAAAAGCTTTACTTGTAAATTTTGTATGATACAGGCATTGAAAGCCTCATTTCTGGGCAGAATCAGTCCGGAAAAGAGCTATGTTTGAAAGAAATCAGGAGCCCAAAATCAAAATGTTCTGCTGTCAGTGCAAACCATGGACCTTCTTGTGTATGTAAGTGGCGAGATAATTGACGTGTGGATGGACTTTTAGCCAAACGTGCAGGGGGGGGCAAGATCTTTGGCGCCCTTGTATAAATAGAAATATTAGGCTTGTTTTAAATAATTTTAAATCAAGTTATCAAATGTTTCACATTTTGTTCATTATTCAACATTTTTAGTCTACTCTGTTTCAGTACATTTCTTACATCTGTTAACCCACTTATTAAAGCTATCTAGCTAAGCTCTATTGGCTGACCTTCCAGCCTCGGCTGGTTTATTCTAATTTGAGACGCAAAACACTCTAAATACCCTTTTATCTATTTTAAACAAACAAATATTCAAGATATATATTCGTGTCATATTTACTTTGAAAAAGTTAAAAACAGTGCTACCATCATTGAAGTCCTCCGTGGAAAAATCCTTAAAAAGTGGTGTAGTTTATAAAATTACCTGTCCACGATGTAATTCGTGCTATGTCGGCCAAACACGGCGACATCTTATCACCCGAATTAAGGAGCACGGTAGGAAAAACGCACCCGTTACCATTCGCATGACGTCATGCCAGCACTCATTAACAATGGATGACGTAGCCATTTTGAAAGGTAGTTCTCGTTCGGCAAGCCATTTAATGACACTAGAGGCACTTTTTATTAATCAATTAAAGCCTCAACTGAACACAATAAAGACGAGTATAGAAGCCGTACATTAGTAGTCAAGTTTTAATTGTAGTTTTTTATTCTTTTATTGTTTGTTGTCACATGGGATTTTCCTTAGTAGCAACAATTTTATTACATAATATATTTTTTTTTGCAGTAGCATTTTCATTTCTCACTTTTTTCTGTAAGCAAAAAAATTAAATAATTGCTCGTTGTTGGTTAATTGAAAAATATATTGCTCATGCCACAATGTTTTTGCCACATAAATATTCAAGAGCTCTTTTGTTTCCAGTAAAGAAATATAAGAGTATAATTCTGGACGGCCGAGCCAAGGTCAACTAAAATTTGGTGAGAATGTCTCAAATATTTCCTTCCAATTTTACCACCACGTTTTCCCGGAGATTTGGTCTGACTTTTGACCAACGAATTTCCCCAGAGACAAATCAATAATTCTTGACAGCCGAGCCACGGTCAACTAAAATTTGGTAAGAATGTCTCAAATATTTCCTTTCAATTCCACCACGTTTTCCCGGAGATTTGGACTGATTTTAGACCAGCGAACTTCCCAGAGACATGTCAATAATTCTGGACGGCCGAGCCACGGTCAACTAAAATTTGGTGAGAATGTCTCAAATATTTCCTTCCAATTTTACCACCACGTTTTCCCGGAGATTTGGTCTGACTTTTGACCAACGAATTTCCCCAGAGACAAATCAATAATTCTTGACAGCCGAGCCACGGTCAACTAAAATTTGGTAAGAATGTCTCAAATATTTCCTTTCAATTCCACCACGTTTTCCCGGAGATTTGGACTGATTTTGGACCAGCGAACTTCCCAGAGACATGTCAATAATTCTGGACGGCCGAGCCACGGTCAACTAAAATTTGGTGAGAATGTCTCAAATATTTCCTTCCAATTTTACCAACGCATTTTCCCGGAGATTTAGACTTATTTTGGACCAACGAATTTCCCAGAGACATATCAATAATTCTGGACGGCCAAGCCACGGTCAACTAAAATTTGGTGAGAATGTCTCAAATATTTCCTTCCAATTTTACCACCACGTTTTCCCGGAGATTTGGTCTGATTTTGGACCAGCGAATTTTCCCAGAGAGAAATCAATAATTCTGGACGGCCGAGCCATGGTCAACTAAATTTGGTGGGAATCTCGGTAAACAACGGTAAACCAAAATCTGGTGTTTCTGTGTGTCTGTGTGTGTCCTTAATGTTTTGCATAATTCATTTCGTGTTTTTATTAAGGAGAATGGACTTATGGACTTCGGGCTGTACTGAAATATTGCCCTTGGTCAATGCAACAACCTCGCAAGCTCGGTCGTTACTTGACCTCGGGCAATATTTCTCAGTACAGCCCTCACTAACCGNTTTTTTTTTTTTTTTTTTTTTTTTATTTGACGTCAATTATTTTCGCAGACACACGCTTTTCTGGATCTGAAATTTTTTTCTGCACAACTTCACTAAAATTCATCAAATTTCGATAAAAATCACCAATCCTTCTGGTTTACCCGAGCTTGGAAGCCGGCATCATGATGCCATCAAGGCCAGAAGAAGGTGGTGGCCGATTGCTGGTTTGCACACTAAAACAATGCACTGACGATATCGTTGATAAAGACAAAGACCGCTTGACCTGTGTCAAGTGCAAGAGGAGTGTTCACTATAGATGTACGATGCTTCCCGCGTACCAGATACAGCAGTTCATCGACAAGACGAAAAGCACTCATTACAGGTACACCTGCCAAAATTGTGTAGAAGTTAAACCTGTACTCTCAGCCCTCATCCCTTCAAGACGAGCCCAATCATCTCTTAAACTTGAACAGGAAGTCGAAAACCTACGAAGAGAGCTAGAAGCCTGTAAGGGGCTTCTCAAGCAAAACGAAGTCGATAGAGTTACTATTGCATCCCAAAAGAAAGAACTGGCGAACCTAAGGAAAAATCTCAATGAAGATCCGGGTTTCCACACCATAGAGTACGTTGAGCAAAAGTTTGAAGAGAAACTCGAGTCACTCAAGCCGACTATCAAAGAAATGATTGAACAAACAATCAAAACTGAGTGCAAAGCACTCTCAGAAAAAACGTATGCTTCCGTTACCTCCTCCAACACCACTAATCTTGCTACCCCAAATCAAGACTCACTAAAGGAAGTTATCAAAGATGCCTGGCGCGAAGAGGGAGCAGAAGAGGCAGACAAGAAAAGACGTGCACCGAATGTCATCGTTCATGGTTTACCAGAGAAAGATGAAGAAAATGACAAAGGTTAGATTTTATCAAGGATACCCATGCCCGAGCTAACATTCAGCGTGTCAGAAGATTAGGCGTAGCAGATGGAAATAAAAAGCGACCCTTGTTGTTATCACTCAAAAATGAACAAGAAAAATGGACCGTTATCGGAAATTTAACAAGTTTAAAGGGATTAGAAAACTACAAAGGTATCAGTATTACAGAGGACCTAACACCCGCACAACGGAAAGTATATAAGGAATTATCGAACGATGCAAAGAAGCTAAACTCTGAGGAAAAATCTCAAACTGAAATTTATCGAGTCAGAGGTGATACAAAAAACGGTTTCGCTGTAAAGAAGCTGAAAATCAAAAAACA
>NW_027103667.1:0-46723 GCF_902728285.1 Clytia hemisphaerica | reverse complement strand
TAATAGCATGCCCCATGATGTGATGATGGCTTGGGCGATTTAGGCCTGTTTTCTTTTTAATAATTTATAAAGCCCCATCAAATAAAATGTAGGTTTCCTTAAGAGTTCAACTGTGACTTAAAGGGGAAATACAAACACAAACCTCCATAATCAAATAATGAAAGGATCCCAGATGCCAGACGACAGCACATGAACTACAGAACTAGGTACCAACTAACATACTTTGAAGATTAGAAGCCATGTGAGATTTGTTTTGATTTATTATCACTCATGGCAGCAACACCACGTGATCAGACATTTATTGATAACTAAATCCTGCACGCTGCGTTCAGTAGTCATGTGCAACACATTATCACACATAATTCTACAGAATACGTAGATGGTGTAAATTTAAAATTTCTACAGATGTCTGTAGATTTACGGGTAGAATTATTATTCTACAAAATAAGTAGATTTATATTTCTACAGACATCTGTAGAATTACGGCAAATTAGTAGATTGCTACACAACAGAGTCTATATTGTATACACCACAATGAGTAATTTAGCGCTGACAAGTAAGGGCGAAGAATACACTGGGGTGGACTCACTTAACGGTCGGGGTTGTGGATGGCGTAATAACGGATAAATAGCGATCTAGACAGTTAGCCTTACTCGTCAGTTAGACTGTTTACTCGTCACTACAAAAGTTCTTGGGCCAGGGGTTTGGAGCTCGAGATTCGAGCGCGCACAAAGTGAAATCGTTCTAGAATATCTACAAAATCAGTTGAATTCTACATTCTACATTATATGTCGATATTAAAGAGTGCCGTAATTCTACAGACGTCCGTATAATTAAGAAAATTTATACATCTACTTATTTTGTAGATTTTCTTGTGAGACTGGCCTGGATAATTAGCTGCTTGATTCGGTTTAAACTTGATACCAACGCACTCATAATGATACCATTTCGCACACCCAGGGAATTCACATTGTATCCAATTGATTTTCGTCTTTCTTTTTATTTTTTCGTCAATCACATGAAGGCATTTGTCTTGAGTAGCAAGTGAACATTCGTTTGATTGAGAAGGCTTACATGTTTTTTATAAGCATAACGCTTATAAGCATATGAAGGCTCAGATATGCAGAATTCCTAAGCATAACATGAGCATATATGTCAGCCTAAAATATTTTTCAAGTTGTCATTTTTTATCTGTTTAAAAAAGTTTGGTAGAGTTCAAGTAAAAAATAAGAAATTCCACGGCTAGCTACATTCCACTGCTCCCAAAATCTGAACAAATTTTTACAAAATTTCTGAAATTTCATTAAAAACTTGGCTCGGGGTGAATCATAAGCATAATTCTTAAGCATATAATAAGCATAAACTATGCCTGGATGCTTACTCTAATTATTACGCGTGATCAAGCCTTGGAAAAAAAAAATTAGACAGGAAAGTTTTATTTTTGATAAACTTCTTTCTTTCAAAAACACAAATTAAAGAGATCTTCGTCATCCTCCTCTGGCTCCTCCAAATCAGCTAATGCTTGTTAATACATTTTATACGATCTATATGTAATATATATTACACAAGCCTTTAACGCGTACTTAAAGCACTTGAATATTGTAATTAATTGTTCTCTAGTAGTTTTTCACGCGCAGCGTCGAAAAATAATTATTTATTGCCACGCTTTAAATTAGAAAAACCACGGTAGGTTTGCGTTTTTAGCGAATATAAAGAAATCGATATTAATCGATAACAATCGAAAGCAATCAGCGATCAATCGATAGCAATCGAAAGCAATCAGCGATCAATCGATAGCAATCGAAAGCAATCAGCGATCAATCGATAGCAATCGATAACAATCGAATCCAATCGATAAGAACGTAAAGTCTTAGTATCGATTGGCTATCGATTGTTTATCGATTAGTTATCGATCACTATCGATTATCATCAATTAAAATCGATTAATATCGATTGATTTCCCGTATCGATTTCATCGATTGGGTACGCCTGGAAATATCTACAAAGTCCTCTTACAGAACGCCGAATGTAAAACGGCCCGTGGAAGCTTACTTTGGAATCAAATTCCTGAAAATAAGAAACTTGAGTCTTCCATGGAATCTTTTAAATCCTCACTGAAAAAATTAAACTTATCAAATATTTGCCTTTGTAAAATATGTACCTAAAAAAATTTTAATTATGTCATTTTAGAAACTATATTTTTCACTTTATATAATTCTTTTTCTACAGTTGGTATAAACTAGTGTTTCATTTGTCATTTACATCAATGATTTGCCAGACAAAGTAGTTTCGGATGCATTTCTCTTCGCTGATGACACGAAAATAGTGAAGACTATAGATTCGGTAGAAGACTCTATCGTTGTACAAAGAGATATCGATGAAATGGAAAAGTGGTCTCAGGATTGGTTACTCACGTTCCATCCCGATAAATGTCATGTCTTAACAATAGGTAAATTCGCCAACATCAAGCATGCACACAGATACCAGCTTGGAGGTAATGAACTTGAACATGTTTTTGAAGAAAAAGACCTTGGCATCTTGATCGATTCGGAACTAACTTTCGAGGAGCATATATCCAAACAGGTTAACAAAGCAAATTCAATCCTTGGAGTTATCAAAAGAAGTTTTAACGACTTGAGTCCTTCGGCACTTTGTACTCTGTACACCACCTTGTCAGACCTCACTTGGAATATGCACAATCAGTATGGCAGCCAAAATTACGTCGTAGTATAAACTTGATTGAAGGTGTTCAAAGACGGGCGACAAGACTGATTCCTCAATATCGTAATCTCCATACGAAGAACGTTTAAAAAGACTCAAGCTTCCATCTCTTGAGTTCAGAAGGCTTTTCAGTGATATGGTGCAAATATATAAGCATATTCATTTTTACGACCCACAGACAACTCGGAACAAGTTTGTTTAAAAAATCCCGTCCAACCAGATTCCATGATCATGAATTTGTTCCAAACTTTGCTGATGATGGTTTTCGTGGGGCTCAGACGAAATCTTTCTACTATAGATCGATCCCAACATGGAATGCACTACCGCGATTTGTCATCGAGTCGACCTCAATCAAATTGTTTAAAGAAAGCCTAAACAAAGCGTGGGAAAAACACCAACTAAGATACTTGACATATTAATATTGTAATTAGAAATCGGTTCGTAGAGGTCCACCTCGGGCCTGTGAGCTTGTATACATCATAATAATAATAATTATTATTATTAAATAAATCGGAAAAAAAAACAAAAAAAACAACAATTAACTTAATTAACGCGCGTTATTGCTCTATTTTGATTGATTAAAACAACTGCAAAAGTTTTGCACATCATCAAATCTTTTAATCGGTAGTCGGACTAATATTAGATGGCTATTACTTTTCTGGATCTCTCATTAACCAATGACAACAGTTACATAGATTCAAAACTCTATGACAAAAGAGATAACTTTCCTTTTTCGATTGTTTGTCTTTTATTTGCGTCAAGCAATATTCCATCTCGGATGTTTTATAACTGTGTGGAGCTGAAATTTTGAGGATTGGTAGGGTCTGTTCCAGTGTGAACAATTTCATTAGTGTAAGTATGTCTCTCAATTTACTAATTTTCATTTCTTTTTAATCGATAGAATCGTTTTATATTTCAATGTGTTGTATCTTTTTTTCTGTCCAGTATATTTGTGGGGGGGCGTACGATCTGGCGGTACTCGGGATAAGGCCTAATTTAAGGCCAGGAAGCGGTAAAAACGATAAAAAGTGTTCGGGAAACGGTATTTTGCAAGAGCCACGGTGACGGTAAAACACCTGATTTTTCGTCCGGGATGAGGTAATTCTTATAAAAAACAACGGTATTTCGGTAAAAGCCATACGTAGACGGTGTACATAAAATTTTCGGACTATAAAATAGCTTGTCACAGGAGTCAGCAAAGGTGAAAAAACGCGAAAAACACCCAAAAAATAAGGATCTTACATTTCATAAAAAACCTTATTTGAAACGTTAATGCAGATGTGCACGGGGCTTGATAAAGCCCGGTTCCTATGAAAATGTTTTGTTCACGTCTTTTCTCCTTTGTTCCACTTGAGCTTCTCTTCGAAGAGAAAAAGTTTTACGTCCGGAGCGCAGGAGATATGACCGTAGCCTAGGATAAACCAGTCAAAGATTCGAATTTTGGAATGTTTTTTTTTCCAATTCGATCAGCTTGTCCTATCTGTCACCTCGAAACTTTGGGATAGGCTGGAGTCTACAAAAATGGTCGAATTGTCGGCTGAAATTTTCACGCTTTTTCTTGTTCCTTGGGTGAATCCCTGGGGTGTTTCTTTTATTCAATGATTTATCATAGCCCAAAGGGCTAGATTTGCAGCTTTAACCTTTATCCAGCAAAAAAAATGAAGCACGACTTGTGACTTGATTGAATTTCGAGGTGATGGATAGGATCTAGCATTTTCATTGTTCTCGGAGTGCGAGATCAAGAAAAGTAGGCGGCAAACGCTATTTCGCATCTCTCAAACCAGTGAAATTACATGATTTTAGTCAGGTGACTTTAGTAGGAAATCCTACGAAAGCCCAAACAAGGATGAGACAAACAAGAATGAGCTTCACTTTTTGATCGAGGCCGCAGATCTAGCACTTCCGGCTTTACAGATATCTATGGTTTTTTTCACTTTTTCAAAGTTTTGATTTCTTTGGGCGTGGTCACAAGTTTTAGCCTCAAAACGAGGGTAAACTTTAGGGCCGACTAGAAACTTCTAAAATTGTCTGTTTAGGCTGAAATTTTGCAATCGAAACAAAATACAAAAATAGTGATCGACCTCATACACATTCTATTCCATTTTGCCGAATTTTTTACTTCTTGTCCATAGAATTTAATGGGAAAAACAGCGGGACCGGTATTTTCGAAAAATTTGGACGGGATAACAGTGATTTTCAAAAAAATGGCCGGGATGGCGGTAATTCAAAACCTCGTACGCCCCCCCTATTTGTAGTTTGTGTCTAAGTTTGTTGAGTTTGTCTCATTTCTTAATTCTTGAATCTTGAATCTTATAATCGTCCTCTTTGTTGACAGTGTTACACCTACAAGCACCTTCTTCCGCTAAATCACGTATAAGGTGCAAGACATTTGTTTCTTTTTTTTTTTTCCTTTTGATTTGTTTACAATGTTTCTTTTAGTTTTTCCTCTTTGTCTCTTTTTTTCTATTTGGAGATTTAGAAATTGATTTGTTTGTCTAATGATGTTAAGATCGTCCGTTTCCTTCAAGCATGCTACTGTCAACTTGGCAGGAGCCGTTGTACTTCTACATGCTATCATGTGTTCAGTGCTTTCTTTCTCCTCACATAGCCTGCATGTTCTCTTCCTTCCAAAGTTACTACCAACATCAATCATTTCAAGCCTCCTTCTCATCGTTTCACTAGCTTCCTTTAATCCCATTTTATTTAGATAACTTTTCCTTTCAAACCTTTGTCCACTTTGATGCCTCATCTTTCTCATTTCTTTCTCATCCAACTCCCTTTCAATCTGCTCAGCAATTTTCCTCTTTATTGTTTTCTTCCATAGTTCTTTCTGTATTCCTTAGCAGTGTTCAAGTCTACCCCAATGTCTCTAGCAATTCTTCTTGTCTCTGATGCCCAATTATTGGTCTTTGCTGTTTCACTGCATTCCTGGTCCTCTATCACCACTCTTCCTAATCTGCCTTTGGCTGACGTTATAAGGTTTTGATAGAGCATCATTCTGTGATAGACCACCTTCTTTTCAATCGGCCATATCCCAGTCTCTTTCAGGATGCCAAAGTAAGGTGTTGATGATGGCATTCTTGGTATGGACTTGAGTATTCTCGCTTGGATTCTTTCTAATTCTTCAATCTCTTTTTTGTCAATCCTTGTCCAGCATTCCAGGTTGTATATCATAGTTGGGACGACTGTTCTCTCATAAACTAGCAGTGCTGCATCTGTGGACATTGATCCCAACCATTCTTCCTTCACTGTTCCTTTCAGCTCATTTAACATAGCCCAACTCCGTTTTTCAATTTCCTTTAACTGCTCAGAAAGTTTGCCATCTTCTGTGATCCAGTTGCCTAAGATTTTGTAGCTTGCAACTCTTTCAATTAATTCGTTTCCAATGTGTACGGCCACTCAGTTAAGGAGTTCCGAACCGGGCTCTCGGTCAACCTTTCAACTTTTTCTCTTTCTTTCTGCTGTACTTCACTGTATGATCAGAAATTTTAAACTTTTTTGTTTACAATTATTTTTTTTTTTTAATCCCTTTTCTCTGTTTTTTTATGTACGAAATAGTGTCTGATCAACACTATTTCTTGTTTGGTAAAGATGACAGGTGGCTCGCGGGCGCTAGAGAGTGCTTACTCTTGGTACCACACCTGACTGTAGGCTTTGTCTTCATCTTGCCATTTTCTTTTTCTTTGGATAGTTGTTTGTTTGAATGTTTTGTCTGTTTTGTATCATATTTGTTGGTATTGTCGGTCGAGCAATTGGGGAGTGAAGGTATTACAGCTTTTGCTGAGATAAGTTGAGGGTAGTGTTTTGATCCATGAGAGATTTTCAAACTTTTCTTAGATAAACCTCGACCGATTGCCTTTAACATTCAATTGAATAAGCTTCTATTTTCGATGCAAATTTCAAGTCCCTTGAAAGTTTTTGGTATTTTATTCGACTTCTAGCTTATAGAAAAGGCATAGAGGTTGAATTCGAAATTCGATTTAAATACCTTTTATTCAAAAGGCTCACGTATTATATAAAAAGCCTTGAAAATCGAATTAGAGAATTTTAACTGTTAATTTTTACATACCTTATTGGTACTAATTTTCGCGCAATTTTGCGCAGAGGCCCAAAAATTGTGCGCGGTCAGTGATAGCTGGGAGACCCGGCTACAATGTCCGTGTGGTTTTGAGGTATAGCATTTAGTTCGAGCAGAAAATATCAGAGTTTTGACATAGTAGCCGGGAATTATTGAAGATGTAAGAATCAGCGCAAAATTTGATTGGCTGATGAAGTCATGTGACATTTTTGAATTAATTACGGTACAAAATTCCGCTCGCTGGTTTGTTTTGATTATGATAGTGGAAATAAAAACACAAACAACCAAAGACGAAGCAAGAAAGACGAAGCCATAAAAACAAAAAAAGTCAGAATTTTATATATAATTTTTAATGTGTTTTCTTTGCAGATAGATAAATCATTAAATCAAATTTCTAACCGTACTAGACTTACATCCAAAGCTGATATTTACATGGGACTGACACTGTGGAAAAATTACACATCAATGAAAATCAATTATCAATCATTTTCATAAATTTTTTGCTGACGTGAATATGGCTAATGCTAATTTTATTGCAAATGCTGTGGACAAATCATTAGGACTGGTAGATAAAAGTTTTTCAATCAGACCAAAACAGCTAGAAGCAATCATCAATATTGTCAAAGGCTATGATACTTTAGCCATCTTGCCAACTTCTTATGGTAAAAGTTTGATTTTTCGGTTAATACCATCTGTCAGCAAACAACTGAAAGGACACACTAATAATGCTGTTGTAGCTGTTATTGTTCCACTCGAATCCATCATCAAAGATCAGATTAGTTCAGCTAATAAACTTTCTTCTTCTCTTGGTATCAAAGCATGTCGAATCGATAGCACAGATCTCAGTACCATTCTAAACGAGAATTATAACATTTTAATTGGCACACCTGAACAATGGCTTGACTCTGATGCGAAAGAAATAATCTTGTGCTCACATTTTAAACAGAATTTGAAATGCTTGGTTATTGATGAAGCCCATTTAGTTTCCTGGGGTGAAAGTAACAATAAATATGGTGAACAGCCCTTTCGTGAAGCCTTTGGGAGGATAAATGAACTAAGATCTTTTGCATGTGAAAATCTCCCAATATTATGTTTAAGTGCTACTGTTGACCAAAATAACTTTGATTTGATCAGTGTTTCATGTGGCGTTTCAAAAAATGGTTTTCGTACTGTGTTTTCTTGTAGTGACCGTCCTAATATCAAATTGTCTGTGTACCATTGTGAAGAAAAATCAGTGTTTTGTTTGAATTGGATAATTGAATTGTTGAAAAGTAATGGAGTGGACTGTCCTAAAATGTTAATTTTTTGTCGTACACAAATACTTTGTGGATGGTTATATGAACAGTTCCAGTATTGTAATCTTGAAATCACTGACAAATTTATTGGCATTTATCATGCAAATTCTTGGCCTCATAAAAAAGGCCTGTATTTAAAATCTTTAACCTCTTTGGAAGGAGATAAACGTGTCATTATCTGCAGTAGTGCCCTTGGTTGCAGAGTTGATTGCCAAGAAGTCAAATTTGTTGTTCATTTCGGTCCACCACACCACCTCATTGATTATGCTCAACAAATCGGTCGTGCTGGTCGTTCAAATACTCCTGATTGTCATGCTGTTTTATTCAATTTCCCTCAATACTCAAAATTTTCTGATGATGTCAAGGAGTATATGAACCATGATGGATGCCTTAGAAAAAAACTTTTCACACCTTTTAGTGAAGGTGACTCTGAAATTGTTCCACTTTTACCAGCCCATATATGTTGTAATATGTGCTCTGAAAACTGTAATTGTGGGTTAGAAAAATGTAAACAATCTTTCTTCACTCAAATCCCCGACGAAAAACCAACCAAAATAAGAAAAGTTATAGATAAAGATTGTGAAGCTATCCAGTCAAAATTATTAATTCTCCATGAAAAAATTACTCATTCAGATTCAACCAATTTTTTTGTTCCCTCTGGCGTAATTTCTGGATTAACAAACGAAGTTGTGTTCAAAATTGTACAGCATTTAAAGTATATTGGTTCTGCCCAGTATTTGACAACACATTTACCTGTTATTTCTGAGTCATTAGCAAAGCGTATCTTTGATATTATAATCAACCATTTTGAAAATATACCAGTACCGGAAGACAAAAATGAAACTCCCTGTGAATCAAAAGTTGATAAAGGATCAAATGTTAAAGTGGAAAAGTACGAATTTGGAGATTTTGAATTTGACAGTGACTTTTCTCTTGAAGAGGAAGATGATGGGAGTTTTGACTAGGGAAAAAACAAAATTTATTTAAAAATCAAATGTTGTTTAATATATGTAATAATTTTTAGATAACCTGATAATCCTGAAGCTCTGAAATTTTTTTCAAGGGGATCGTGCAACTTCGGCACCAAGATTAAGTCATCAAATTAGAGACCCATTTAGAAAAGATATTGTGAGCAATAAATCTGCTCGTTCTTTCGGTATCAAAAATCATGTCTATTTTCCTGAGATTGTTAGCACCTTCAGTGGTTTTTATCCTGCTTACCCTAAAAATTAAGACAATCAGTTATCAGGTTACAGCTAGACCTATGTTTATATTTTACTTTTGACTCATAGTTGTTTATTTTTTCACTTAAGTAGGCAGATCTTTTATCTTAACTGAGTGATTTGTTTCTCAAAGAAATGACTCAAAGCTGTGTTCACAAAATAAAACACAGATTTCAAGATATCAATTGAAAACATTATAAAGAAATAAGCATCTCACATTCAAAAAGTACTATGCATAATTTTTTTTCTGTTGGCTTCAATACAAATCGTGTATATGGTAAACAGGATAAAAATGTAAAAATATCAAAAGAATTAAAAAAAAGTTAAAATTATATATTAATAACAAATACTATTTTTTAACAAATACAATACAGTTCACAATATTATACAATAGTCAATACAATTCTAAAAAATAGAATACAAAAAATACAATTTCCAATAAGAATATTAACATGAAAATTTGTTATTTTCACAAATAACAAAAAAAACACTTTTAGTTCATACGTAGCCAGAGCAAAAAGCCTCTTAATGTTTTGATAGTTATTGTGACGTAAATCACTTAGTATGACCAAATTTAAATTTGAACCAAAACACAAGAATAAAAATAATAAAATAATTTCACTCCTCAAGAAAAAATCAAACACATTCTAATTTCACTCCTCAAGAAAAAATCAAAGAAATTCTAGGAGATAAAAAAATATGAACAAAAAGTTATTTTGTGTCTATTTTGAAATAGCAAAATCAATGTTTTCTGTATCTTTCTTTTTGTCTATTTCAATTCGTGTCTTGAATTTATTTGTCTTTTCTTTTGTCCAATTTAGTAAGCGGGTGGTATCTTGCTTTGATAAAAGATTTTCGCTGAAGTACTCAAAATTTTCATAACTTTTATAGGTATTGTCGTCTACAAAAGGATTTTGATTTTTCATTTCTCCTGCAACTTTTTTCACGGTACCACGATAGTCTCGTTTTTGCCTACAGGATGATGGCCTTTTGATTTCAAGATTCTGTTCCGTGTTCATGACAAGCTCTCTGATGTTGTTCATTGCTTGTGCGATTCTTTTTGCATTTTCTTCATTCAAGTTACTTCTCAAAGTTTTAAGTTGTTCTTTTAAGAAATTGTTTAGATGTTCCAGATGAAGGTCCATGGGAATATTTTTCCCTGGACGGCCATGAATGTTGATAAACCTCTCAAAAATCAAGTTGTGGGAATTTTTCAAGTTATACTTTAAGTGACACATTAATCTCATGATAGCAAAAGCATACTTTGAATGGCCAAAGTTCTTGAAGTACAAAAGTGCCATTCTGTAACATTCCACTGTTCGCAATCCATCGCCTTCTTTGTGAGCATCATTGATGTTCCGTAAAAGAAGGTTGAGGGTGAGAAGGGCTTTCTGGTATGTTTTGCGAAAATTGACTCCATCGTATCTGAATTGTTGGAAAAAAATGAAATTGTCATAATCTATAGACTCTCTTTCCCTTTTCTCAAAATTAAAAAAACTAGAGAAGAATATCTTATTCTTAGATATATATGTTAAATAAAAAGCCATAAATTGTGTTTGCAGGTTTTTGTCAAGTACCTCCCTTACTCTAAGATCTTGGATACAATTTTCAGTCACAAACCACCAAAATAACATTTTAAAAAGAAAATAACCTGTTTAAAGAATGTTTTTGCATCTCGTGTATGTGTACATCTCTTAAATTAGTGAAATGAATAGGACATTCTCTACATGGGTAGATCAAAACTTTTGGAACTTTTTGCTCAGATTTCTTGTATTTTCCAATTGGTGTCTCAAGTTGCCCAGGATATTGGGTTGTAAACCTAGAAAATAGATAATTGAGTTTAGCTCAATATTTTGAAAGCCTTTAGTCATGATATTAAATAGTGATTTATGATTAATGAAACTTGTTTAAATGAAAGATAAAAAAAACATTATAAGTTTTCAATTTCAGTTGTTTTCACTTGAAGTGAGAAGATAAGTAATTTTCCTCACTTGTCAAGAATTTTCTCAATGTGACCATACAACCAGTCAAATTTTTCTTTGGGAATCTCTGATTTTCGAATTTCTTCTGGAACAGGATCATCTTAAAAATAGAATGAATATAAAAATATTTATTTTATTGCCCCAACAATCTATATATGTATTTACTGTTCTATTATTTTTTGTTCTTATGTTTTGACAGGATATTTATATTTTACATTTTCCACTCAATATGCTCTGTTCGATTGAAATTTTTAATTTTTCAATAATTTAATATTGGATTCACTGATTGGATTTGAGTTTCAACGATGTAAGTTATACCTTCCATGTTTTCCATTGAGAAATGAACCATAGCAGAAGCTATGACTTGGCTATCTAGCTCAATGTCAGAAAGCCTTTGATAGCGTTGACAGCCCTTTCTTCAGTCAACAAATCTCCTCCATATATGATGGATCGAATTACCTTTATTGAAATTAAAAATATGATTGAACTTATTTTGCTCTAGTTTTTGAAATATCATATATATAATATGTAATATAGATACGCAATATGTCCTTTTATATAGATTATCATTTATGAAGCATTTTTTTTTTATCTTCATAGACTTTTAATTTCTTACCTCTACAGTATCATCTTCAAACTTAATCTTTGGGACATACTCGTCAATAAGAGTCTTCAGAATGTCAACCAATTCTCCTGTGATGTTCTCTGCTTTAAACAATGAACCTTTGCAAAGAAAAATACATTTTAGAAAATAATTTAGTATCTGTCAAACAGCAGCTTAAAAGCCTTTTTTTGCTATTCTAAAAAAACTTGCTTTGCATTACATTCAATTTTACTGTTTTATTTTTTCATGAATAATTTAAGATTTTGTTTGTGTCATTGATAACCTTGTACGTGTGAGCATCAGGAAGGACATCACGCTCTTCAAATTTAGCATCTTTGGTTGCTTCCTCTGAATAATGAAAGATTAGAGATTGAAAATGTAAAAATCTTATTTAATCTTATTTAATTTAAGTTTTATCCTGAAACTTATTGATTTCAACTGCTCTGTTGTGCCTGAATGTATTGGGGGAACCAAATGCAATTAATTCCTATTTCATAAATTTTTGCTCCAACTTGAAAAAATTACTAAAATCACTCTTAATATCACATTTTGGCGTCTCTCCAATTCTTAGATTTTTTCCTAGAACCCCCCTACAATTAAGTAAAAAAGAATGGATAAAAATTACCATCTGGAGTTGTTCTACTTTTTACCCCCATCGTGTGCATCCAGTGAATGGATTGGTTGTGGCTATTTATGTCCTGGTATCTTGCTCTTTTTTCGAAATCAAGGTTGTCACTGATGAGCTAAATTGTAAAAATATTGACAAAATATTTTGTTTTAATTTTTTTTGATTCATAGTTCTCGTTTTATTGATAGTTTTTAGATAAAACACATGCTAAATGTAAAACATACCCCTGTCATCTCAATTTTTATCCAACGATTTGAATTGAATTGAATTTTATGATTAGAAAAATTGAAACAAAATTCGACAAAGAATTTATTATTAGTCCGTCTCATGCTTCATTAAAATAAAGGGCTTTTTGATACCTGTGTTGGAAAAACTAAAGAAAACTAAAATTTCTTGAAGATTGGTTTAACAGATTTGAATGTATCAACAATACTATAGTGAAACTTAGTCTTGACAAAAAATAGAAAATGTTTCATCAATGAAAATTTCAGAATAACTCAAAAATGCGAAATCTTAGTCTTATAAAATCTAATCCCATTAAAGTACACATTTTTTTTATAAGCAACCAGGTTGCTAAGGCTCGAGGCCTCAAATTTGCCAAAATATTTTTGAGATCTCGTAAAGTAAAAGCATTTTAGATAATCTAACCATGGCAAACGATAGCCCTTGACCCAATGAGCATAAATATGGTATAATATTAGGGGTGGAAAAAGCAAATTTTCCAGAAATTGACCTAGAATGCTTAGCAACCCCAGGTCTGACCTAAAAATTGGAGTTGCTTATAAAAAAAATATGTACTGAATAATCATCAGGTCGGCCATGGACTTCTCTGTATTTCTTCAAGTCGTCTTCATTGGTTGGATCTAGTCCTTCAGCCATCATTTGTCGGTACTCATGTTCCCAGCCAGATTTCCAACGTTTCACCTCCCTGTCCTAATCGTCACCCATCTCCCGATTTCTTTTGACTGCTTTATCGTAAGAGTTGTTTAAACCAAGTCTATTAAACCATGCGAAACCCCGTTTTTTCATTCCACCTGCAATCAAAAGTTGATCATTACGTGCTGCTACTACGTTTCCTCGCTTTGTGTATCTAAGAAAAAAAAGTTTTTCGAAATTAGCCTATGCAGTTTTTTTCAGAATAGAGGTTATAGTATAGTATTATGAAACTTCAGAGATGGTACCAATTTTCATAATAATTTTTAAAATCTCTTTTCTTGTCCCCTATAGGTAATATATACTAATTTTTTTGAAGTAAACTTTATAGGCAAAAAGGGAGTTACCTTGTTTTAAAAATCGAACCATAAACAGTTGCACGACAAGCTTTAGTTTTGACTTTGTCATCACCAAATACACCCAAGCTTCCTTTCAAGCAGGCTGACAATGTTGGACACTTTTCATCAACTTTATCACAAAACTCATTCTCATTGAAACGTAAAATGTTGTCTTTTGAAATATCGGTAATGACTGAATCATCCTCTAATTTTCGGACTTCTTCGAAGCACGAAAGTTTCAACGTTTGTAGATTGATCTGAATTTAATAGCACATTTTTAACTCTTTAACAAGACTTTTAGTTAGAGGATATGAAGACCAGGGATACATAGTTCGATACGGTATTCTGTAATTTTAAGATAAAAGGGAACTTTAACCAAAAGTTTTGTACTTATGTGTATTAAAAACTATTTGAAGAAAGCCTCTAAGAAAAGGGCCAACTCTTCCACATTTTCTAGGGGGGGGGGAGGTTCAAGGGGTACCCAATTCCGCAATTCCGCCAAATTTTTCCTCAATTTCCGTCCAACCGTCTAAAAAAGAACCAAAATTCCGACACCGCAAATTTATTTGAAATTCAAGATTTTTGTCGAAAATTCCGCGAAATTTGAAAATTTTTTGCAAATTCAAAATTCCGGACAACCTTTTGCTAAATTCCGCTTTTCCGCCCAAAAATTGTCCAATTTTCCGTCTCCGTCAGAAGGGTCACTTTCCAAAATTCCGTCTAAATTTTCGTTAAATGCCGTCATTCCGTCCGAAAAAAAGGCCAATTTCGCTCCTCCGCCCACCATGAAACCCCCCTCTCTATTCTCTCCAGGCAGTCCAGGGATCACTTTTTCTAGGAATTCCTCGAATTTTCTAAGCCCCTTTTTTAGTAATTTTCCACCCGGTTCATTGTTATTCAAACCCTCCCCTGGAAATTAGCCCGGGGGGGGGGAGGTACAAGGGTTGGCGGATGAGGGGTATGTGCGGACGGGACCTCCGAAAACCGACCCTTAGAGAGACCAAATTTTAGTGAAAAAGTGACCCTTAGAGAGACTTTTTTGAAAATTTTTCTCTCAAAATCAAAAAACTTTTCCAAAAATCGAATTTTCCAACCCTTAGAGAGACTTTGAATTTTTCTGATTTTGGTAACCCTTAGAGAGACTCTGGAAGGTGAAAAAACCGACCCTTACCGTCCGCACATACCCAGCACCCATTTTTGCCGAAGTACCCCCCCCCCCAGGCAATTAGTTTTGAAAAATTTACAGACCCCCCCCCCGCTTATCTCAGACCTGGGGGAGTCCTGGGACTAGTGAGTAGAGGGTTTGATAGAAATTAAGAAAAATCAATACCTCTTCATCCATTTGCGAAACTTCGTCACTTTTAACACTCCATCCCTCTAAAGCAATCTTCCCTTTTTCAACCCAGGGGATTCTGGTATTACATTCTCCACATATTGTATTAGCTTTATCAGGGGCAGGATCAAGTGAAACCCCAGTTGCATTGAAAATTCTCTCCTTTAAATTTGGTTCGTCAGTTTTCTTTCTCTTATATATATTATACCTCGAACCTCTACTGGTGGCACTATCTTTGAAAGGCTTTTTACATAATCTGCAAAACTGGGTTGATGGTGGGGAGGCATCTTTTTCCCCTTCTTTATTTCTTCCCATTTTCATTTGCTTCCCATTTTCAAGGAGAAAAGTACTTTCGATTTCGGTGATGAATTTTTTTTTTTCGCGCCAGATGCACATTAGACATTAAAGGTTTGGTAATACGATGTTTAACGACTAATTATAGATTTTTTCATATTATTTTATAAATTTTTAAATGTTGCATGTTTAATCTACTTAAGACTTTTTAATTTTTAAGTTTATATAAATTTAAATGTGAAAATATCTTTTAAAGGTTCAAAATAACTACTTTGCATTTTTTGGGGGGCTAGATATTAAATTCTAAGCTGAGAGAAACTAGTTTTTATGCCAAATTTACCCCCTGAGACCGTGGTTTCACTAAACTTTTGTAAACAAATCTACATTTTGTTCTAAGGATATAATCGTTTTGAGATGGGATGAAAGGCCATGGATGTATACCAAATCAAAACATTGAAAAGAACATTGAAAATGAAAGTGATAGTGAAAGATTATCATGGCGGATCTGTAATCTTAGACACTGAACGTGTGATTAAATCTTTTTATGTTAAAAATGTTTCTCATTTGTTTTTTGTTTAAAGAGCTATATTATTGTTTAAACTCAAGACTTCTGAGGTAAGCACCTGTATTTTTAGCTTTTTTCCTCGTCTAAAATGTCCTAAAGCTTGCTGAGAAACCACTTTTTTTCAACTTTTTATGCCTTCTTCTTAGATTTTTGTGTTTTTATTTCTGCCATTTTTAAAGGGACACATTTCCGTAATTTATGACATAATTCAATATTTTTTCGCATAAATTAATTAAGTATGTGCATATTTATATTTTTCTTCTTGAATATGATTGGCCAATTTCACCAACTGTCATTTGGTACTAAATTCAAACTGGGTCAATAATTCCATACTCTCACTGATTAGCTATGGGATGGATTTTGCTGCTAGAAGTATAATTTTTGATTTGAGAGTATGGTCTCCAGACTAGGTCAGTGAGTGCGCGAAAATTAATACCGTATTTTTAAAGAAAGTGGAATTTATCTTCTTAAATTTCTTTATTTTTATTTATATGCATAGAAAAAAATATATAGGAGGCTGGAAAAACTTTAAGCAAGAAGATTTTATTTTAGACTTGTTTAATATTGATTGAGTTAATAAATATAACATATAACAGATGTTGATCAAGCTTTCAAAACCTTTTATGATCTTATTTACGACCTTATTGATCATCATGTCCCAACTGTTATAGTGACTAAACGCCAACAAAAGACTCGGGCTAAACCATGGATCACTCCTGGAATTGTTAAATCGATCTCGCAACGTCAATTTTATTCCAGGAAATATATTCAAACCAAGGACCCTATTATGAAATCTTTTTACTATCAAAGATACAAAACATACAAAAATCTTATAGTTACTCTTACACGTAAGAGTAAGAATAATTATTATTCCCCTTTTTTCTCTGTTCATGCTACAAATATTCTGAAGGTCTGGGAAGGGATCAGAGATATCATAGGATCTGAATCCAAATCTTCTCCTTCATCTATTCGTGTCAATGGTCATCTCAGTTCCGATCCAAACGTTGTTGCTAATGGCTTCAATGACTTTTTTACTTCTATTGCAGATGCAGTCCGCTCCAAAATTGGTCCAACTAATCGTCACTTCTCACATTATCTTAAAAATCGCATAAGGAACTCTATTTTTCTTGATCGTGTTAACCCTGCTGAAGTTTTACTAATAATTAATTCCTTACCCTTTAACAAATCATCTGGCCCAAATAGCATTTCCCCAAAAATCCTTTGTCTTCTAAAGTTTAATCTCTCTGGACCCCTTTCTTTTCTTTTTAACCTTTCTTTTGAATCTGGTTCTTTTCCCACAATCCTCAAACTCTCGAAAGTTATTCCCGTTTTTAAAAATAAAGGTTCCCCACTTGAAATATCCAATTATCGTCCTATATCTTTCCTTTCTAACATAGAGAAAATTCTTGAAAAACTTATGTACTCTCGTCTTATTACTTTTTAAGATTCTCATCGAGTATTTTTTGAGCGCCAGTTTGATTTTCGTAGATCTCATTCAACCATCCATACCTTACTTAATATTGTAGAACGCATTCGGAAATCCCTTGATGACGTTAACTTTGTGTGTCGTGTTTTTGTTGATTTGCAAAAAGCTTTTGACACTGTTGATCATTCTATTCTTATTTCAAAACTTGTTCACTATGGGGTTAGAGGAAGGGCTAATGACTGGTTCAAATCATACTTATCTAACAGATCCCAGTTTGTCTCTATTTCATCTAATAAATCTTCTATTAAAATAATCCCTCATGGTGTTCCACAGGGCTCTGTCCTAGGACCTCTTCTATTTTTAATTTATATTAAAGATCTTCATAATGCTGTTTTTTCAAGTGAAACTTTCCATTTTGCAGATGATACCCATATTTTACATTTTAATGATGATCTTCTTTCCCTTTGTAACCGAGTCAATCGTGGCTTAAAGCCAATAAGATATCCATTAACGCTGGGAAAACTGAATTTTTCATTTTCAGACACTGTCGAATAATTCTTCCTTTTGTTCCTTTTCTTAAAATCGGAGGTAAGAAAATTTTTCAAAGTTCAAATATAAAATATCTTGGTATTTTAATTGACTCACATATGAACTGGAAAGCCCACACCACATCTTTATCAGCTAAACTTGCCAGAGCAAATGGTATTATATCTAAAGTCTGTCCAGATATAATTGGCAGTGGAAACAGAATGCTTGTAACTTTTGATAGTCAAATAAAATTATGGAATTTTTTTTGCCTGTTTTATAGAATCAAAAGCGCTATATTTGAATGTATTTTTGGTTGAAAAATTCGCGATTTTTAGCGGTTAAATATGCGATTGCAAAAATTGAGCTTTTTTTCTACTTATGCTATAACGTTCATTTTTACACCAGTGGTAGTTCAACCTTAGGTTAAGAAGTTTGTTAAATTTCAAGGCAAACAAAAAAGTCCTTCGGAAGATATGGGACCCGAAATACCCCTTGGTAGCACTTTTCTGTAAAATATCAAATCTCCAACTTATTACTAAAAACGGGGGTTATGTTAAGTGTTGGTGCATTGGTATTATTGGTATCATTGATTATTTCGAAACGAAGTGAAATCACAGTATAATTGTTTTTATTGAAAAGATAAGCATGAACTTATATTGCCTTTGTTATTTTTAAGTCATTAAAGAACTTTGCTAATTCCCAAAACACTAAACACAGTTTGGCTATGAGGTCATTAAAGAGATCGTAAAATGTGTTATGATCGAAAAACTGTTTTATCAATCATATCACTACCCCCGTTTTTAGTAATAAGTTGGAGTATTTGATATTTCACAGAAAAGTGCTACCAAGGGGTATTTCGGGTCCCATATCTTCCGAAGGACTTTTTTGTTTGCCTTGAAATTTAACAAACTTCTTAACCTAAGGTTGAACTACCACTGGTGTAAAAATGAACGTTATAGCATAAGTAGAAAAAAAGCTCAATTTTTGCAATCGCATATTTAACCGCTAAAAATCGCGAATTTTTCAACCAAAAATACATTCAAGTATAGCCCTTTTGATTCTCTAAAACAAGCAAAAAAAAATTCCATAATTATATTTAACTATCAAAAGTTACAGGCATTCTTGTTTCCACTGCCAATTATATCTGAACAGACTTTAAGCTTAGGCACTATGTTTCAACAAAAACCTTAGTTAACATCTACTATGCTCTTTTTCAGTCTTATCTTCAATATGGTTGCCAACTCTGGGGTCTCACTGACAATTCCACCTCCAAGCCTATATTCATCCTTCAAAAGAAAGCTTTACGTCTTATTACTTTTAACAACTCTCGATGCCCATCTTCTCCACTCTTTTCTGACCTTAAAATTCTCAAAAATTTTGACCTTGTCAAGTGCTTTAATATATCTTTTGTCCACAGATTTCTAAATAATAAATTACCCTTTGACCTTCTGGAATTTTTTAACTTTGTCCAACTCGATGCAGAAGACGAAAACATCCAAAGTACCAGAGGAGCACATTCAAAACTACTTTTTATTCCCTCCTACAACACCATTACATTTGGAAACAAATCTTTCTCCAAGATTTGTATAACCCATTGGAATAGCATTCAGCGATCTTACCCAAATATTACTCTCAGCTCATCTGATTTCAGTTTTGTTAAACCTCTCGCCCTTACTTACTGTCTTGGGAGATACTGATCACACCCCTCCCCTTAGCAAACTTTCTTTTAATTCTTTTTTTAATTGACAAATTTCTTAAAAATTATATAAATTTGAATAAGGTGTTTTAAATGCAATTTGTACTTAGGTGGCCGCATCTTTTTTATTAGCTTGACTATAAGGCGGTCTCCTTCCTTATATTTTATGTGCATATCATCAGTTTGTATTTTATTTGTAGAGTTAAATGGGTAAATAAACACTTACTTACTAACAAAGAAGATTAGATTGGAAGAAATAAGTACAATTCCATCAAAATATATTTTGTCAACTCAATTTGTACTGAAATAGTTACCCATGTTGATGTTTTGAATTATTTTTTGCGGCTTTCAAGAATTGAAGAAGTTAGCGGGAAAAAATTTTCACCAAAGCATGTTAAGTTATTTATAACACATTTAATACATGCTAGTTTTTTTCACATTTTAACATTTTTCAACGCAATTGATTTTTTATAGACTCACACCCTTCATCAGCACCACGGTTATCACCAGCTAACTCTTTTTGCAAAGAAAAACAAAATATGGTTATTCATTTATTTCACGCAACGAGTTGATGAAGAAGCCAGGATACGAAGATGCACTGAAGGGGTTGTTTACCGCTGAATTTTGTGAAAGTTTAGCCTTTGACTAAACGTTTGTTATCAATTCTACCGTGATGAATTTCATTCTCTAAAGAAAAAAGCTCTTTTTATGTAGCAAATACAAAAAAGCCAATAGCATACCGTAGCGAATCTAAAAACAAACATGAATTTTAGTGTTTTTAGGGTTGGTACCGGTAAAACAAACAATCAAATTGTTCTGATATAATTTAGCCTGTAGTAAAAACTTGGTAAGGTAATATAACTTTGAGTGTTTGCTCTATGATGAAAATTTAATTATAAGATATACCTTTATTCTTAAAGCTTTCCCGTTGGGATCGTCTACAACTGGTCCTGCAACAACAACAATATCAACACCAGAAACAACCGTCGAATCAACTTCGGCAGCAGCCTTTGCCGACCCGTCCTCAACTACTGCAGAATATAGCGTGGAGGAAGCTTTAGAGTTAATTGATCCTTCTCCTCCACAAGAACCAATCAACGTTCTTGCTTTTCACTGCTGACGGGCTGCTGACTCTGTATATATGACAAATTAACCCAACCGATTGCTTAATGTACATAAAAGATACTAAAAAATACAGAGTGATAATTGGGTTAAGCCTGAAAAAAAAGGTCTAAATTCTCCAAGTTCTCTTCCTTCCTGCGTCGTGCTATTTACATTCCTATTTACCATACTAGAGCCATGCGACGGAAATTTCAACAGGAGGTCAAGCTTCTGAGCTCGCCAACGCCTCCACATGTTTTGCGACACATTTACAAATCATTAACAGGTGACACAAGTGCTGAGTTAACTTGTCAAGAAATCGATAAACGAGTTCAACTGGCAATCGAAACAGAAGATCCAGACCTAATCATCGATATGCGGCACCTGAATAAAGGTCGCCCAGGAAACACTTTCGAAGTTTTTTTCACCGAGTTGGAGGCCATGGTGGAGGAGTTGACGGCGGCTGATGACCGAAGACATGGCGTGGCCCATATGAGCAAGTTTCTGACTATCTCAGATTTGATAAAGCAAGTTAAAGAACGTGTGCCTGAGGGAACAAATATACCATCAAAATCAACACCCCCCAGAATTCGCACCCCCAAATATGCACAGAAAGACGGCGCAATATTATACAGGACGCATAAAGCTCAAACATACCGTTCAAAGACGGCAATTACGGGCGTATCACTCAGATTCTCACTGGTGCGCTTCCCTTTACAGATATCTTAGGGAAATGGCAATCCTTAATAGAGATCGATGTGTCTTCATCTCATGTGATGACAAGGCAAAGATTGATTTTGCCGGGGTCAGCGGTTTCGACAGGGGTGCGGGGAAGAAAAAGTCTTGTCCCTTCAACTTCGATGCTCGGAGCACTTGACCATGACGTCAATCAAAAGGGTGAGACTAAATCGATTTTAACAATTCTATCTGTTTTTTCTCCCTTTTTCTTTTATACAACAGCTGATCAAAAATGTAGTAATAGCGTAAGTTAAACGATAGAAATACTATTTAATGTACACCCCTGTGTCTGGTGTGTCACTGACCTGGTTAAAATCAAGGGATTTCCATCCCCATTGACATTTGGCGTCTTTCTTTTATCCCCACTGGCTAAAACATTCTCACAGAGTCACTGAGACAGGGGTGTTTATGTGTAGACAAAAATGTTTATACTTTTTGCTTTAGGAAGCCTGATACCATCAGTAACATTAATCACCAACGTTCCAGATAGCATCGAACAAAGCTTTTATAGAGGTCAAGTCAACGTTACATTCAAGGAGAGTGTTTTCCAGCCAAGCAGCAGTTTCAGAAGTGTGTTGGAAATTCAAAAATCTCTTATTCTTAATGGTTTTAATTCTAAAAATACTCCTCATTTGTATATGATGACTGATGGTGGACCGGAACACCGTGTTAATTTCGAATCCGTGAAAATTCCCCTCATTTTGATGTTCAAACAACTGAAGCTTGACTCCTTGATTGCCATTCGCACTGCTCCAGGTCAAAGCTACGTCAATATCGTGGAGAGAATAATGTCAATTCTTAACCTTGGCTTCCAAAATGTGGCGTTAGAAAGAGAAGAATCACCGTCCGACCAAGAAATCAAAAAATGCAGAGATCTTTCAGAGCTGCGTCAGAAACCAATCATAAAGGATGACTGGCAGAAATCTGTTCAACCACTTATTGAAGTGTTAACTGCACGTACAAAGCGATTGTCGTACCTTTCAAAGTAAGTTCTTGATTTGATCGCAAATATTTGATTTAAATAAATCTGTTGCTTACTTTCTCAATATGGCCACGAGAATTATTCTTCTCTAGTGTTGTATCTGGAATAAATGGATAACTTTTATCGTATTCTTAGTTTATTCAATGTCTGAAGCAGCAACAGTTAAAAGACTTTTTGAAAAAAAGTTAAAAACTTAAATATCATTCATTTTCTTCAGGTTCACAATGCAGCATCGGAACAAAGCATCGAAGAATTCATCGAAGAGGCCCCCCCAGTCACCTCTCAAATCACGCAATCACGCAAAAAAAATTTCCAAATCACGTTATCACGCAAAATTTTTCTTTAAATCACGATCACGCCAACCTTTCTTTTTTATATGGCTAGATATAACGGGAGTATAACTAACACCAAACTTGTTACTTCGGTTACTATCAAAAGAGTATCAAAACAAAGGCAATGTAAACTCGATGGTAACCTTGTAATAATTTTTGTTTAGTTTACAGTGCTTCATGCAAACCACGTTAGACTTTGTTCGAAATACATAAATGCAAAATAAAAAAGTACAATTTGTAAACCTTAGCAATATATTTTTTATTAAATGTAATACTTCTGCCGTATCGAGAAGATCGTCCAAGTAAAAAGGTTGAATCACTTGAAATCAAATCAATATGATTTGAATCGCCATTCACAATTGTTTCATTGTCATCATTATCACTTTCGGATTCAAATTCTGGGATTTCATCACGGTCATCTGCTTGTACTTGTTCGTTTGTATCATCTCTTGTATTTTTAGTAGTTCTTTTAACTGTTTCAGAATTGGGAGTGAGTTCTTCGTAATATGCATTCTCGGGTAGAATGCCTGCTCGAGCCATCGTTGTTTCTTGCCTTCCACTTCGTTGTCTTACGACTACACATTGATGCCCACTCTCTCATTTCTTGCTTTTGATCTCGAGATAATTTTGTTTTGGTATTATTTCCTCGTTTTGGAAATGTTATATCTTCCAATTTCACTGCTGTTTCGGAAACAGGATACCATCTTTCCCTGCTTGTAAAATAGTGAGTGCTCCAGTTTGAAATAGCCTTGATAGATTCTTTGATAGACGAAGAAAATGATTGTGCATCTTGTACCATGGTTTGTGTTCCTTGTTTCTTGTTGACGGTAGAATGCAAATTTTCAACAGCCAATGTCATACAACTTAATAGATTGGTTCTTTGATACTGGTATGTTTCAACATTCTCCTTCAATTTCTTCAATCCCCACAGCAAGATCTTAATAGACTCTGTTGTTGCTGCTGAAATACTTCCTTCTGGACCATTAAGGCTTTTTTGATGGTTGAATACAGACCGAATAGATTCGATGTTTGTAGAAATCATTTCATTACAGCTCGTAACCAATGATATTGCCTGTTCTAGTGACTTTAAGGAGTAAGTTTGATGCTTCTCATGAACGGAAAATGCATCGGCAATTTTTCCCAAGCCCCTTAGAAACTGTGCAGTTTGTTTTAAGATTGTCAACATGTTGATTGACCCAACACGCTTGTCAGCACAGTAAATGACGTGATCAAATTCGACAGCAATCCCAGTGCATTCGTAAAACCTGCAGTACGCGGTAGTACCGAAAGCATCCACCGAAGGGGAACTTCAAAATATCTGTTCTGAAGGCACGTTCCAGCTGGATATGGCGGTCTGTTCTTAGCAAACTAAAGAAAAAAGTCTGCTGGAAAAAAGTGGTCTGTTCTACTCAAGATTTGGACCAGCTGGAAAAATATGATCTGTTCTACGGAAGATTGGAACCAGCTGGAAAAATATGACCTGTTCTACTGAAGATTGGGACCAGCTGGAAAAATAAGTTTGATATATCCAAAAAATAAGGTGTCTAAGAATTTCAAAATAAGTCAAAAAGTCTTTGAGATCTGTTCTTTTCCTTCTGAATGTGGTTGCCTGGAGTGGCAGCTGAAAATTCTCCATCTGTTCTACAAAACATCTGGAAATTGTCGATCTATTCGCACAGATATTTTAACTGTTAGCTGGAAATTAAGTTTCTGTTCTTAAAAGTCCTTCAATGTCGAGCTGGAATTTAGCGATCTGTTCTTATAAGATTTTATCAGCCCTGGTAAATAAGAACAGTTAACTCGCGTAAAATCAATCCCCTGGTAATTTCGTACCTGTTCTGAAAGTTTTTTTACCTCCTAGCTGGAAAAATATAACTGTTCTGAATTAAAAATTTCTCCCCTGGAAAACAAGGAACTGTTCTTAATTTCGGGTCAATCCTTCCAGCTGGCAAATCAGAACAGATATTTGCAAATTTTGGGTCGGTGGCTGCTTCAGTAGTACCATCCCGGCTTCCTTATGTGTCTTTTTTTTCCAGCAAAGATTTCAAGACCACTTTTGTTCCAATAATACAAGCAAGTTTTAGAAGGGAACAGAAAACCATCTTTGTGTGAAACGATACATTTAGGACTTTGATCCACAAGAATTTGGTTGATCAAATTTGTCTCCAATTTCAACAGTGATACACCTCTGTTGTGAGATACAATAAGATCAGTATCCATTGCTTCAATCTCCACTACTTGATTCCATTCAGAGAGATAAGTTATCTTATAGCTGATGTTTGCCTCCATACCAATCGAATTGGATTTCATAGAACATAATGAAATAAATTTCACATCTCCAAAAGCGACATACACTCCATCAGAACTGATGAATGATAGAGCTTCGGGTTGATAACCAACACATTCTTCACCGTCATAAAACAACACTTCATTTTCCTTATGGTGTTCGTACTTTTGCTGGTAAACAGCTTTTTGGTGTCTCAGTAGACGTTCTCTACAAAATGTGAGGGTGCCATTAGAAGGAAGATTGAATAGAGCCATTTTCTCAGAAATAGCTTTCTTAGAAGTAATTTTATTTACTGCTACTTTTGGATCAGAAGCTTTATCGACAGGATGGAAGTAAACCGAGGATCCGCCATAACAATAAACAATACCACTTTGATACCGGATTCTGTCACCATCGCAAACATCAAACAGCTTGATAATCTCACTGGTAGGATTACTGATAGGATTATGCACTTTAGCTTTATATATTGTTGAGCCTAATTCATTTGCACATAAGAATAATAAATATCCATGCATACCAACTGCTACCGACGATAAGTTTGCGTATGCTTCTTTACGGTTCAGCTGCGTGTAACGGATTGTTTCTGGGACTATCGTGTGCGTCACATAGTCTGAAAGTTTTTAATGAGAATATATGTCAAAAATTTCTGAATCATGTTAAGTGAAAACTACTTTATTAAAAGGTTGTTGCTATATGTTTTATATCAAAAGCCTTTAGATGTTTTTAACTTTCTTAAGAGTTCCAACATGTTCCGAAAAAACCTGTCCTGATTTGAAAAAGTTGTCCTTAATAAGGAAAAAAAAAATTGTTATAGGTGTTGGGTTCGATCAAATGGAATAACATACCTAAACTTTCAATATACAGGGTGTCCCTAATAAAAGTATCGAGTTTGAACATGCGATTGAGTAAAAAGGTTTGTGTGTGTTATCGCTAAAATATAAGAACGTTCTCCATCACATAGGCTCATTACACTAGTCATAGCTTTCACTAAATGCCCCCACATAAAGATCATGGCATGCACTTATAAAGCTTTAATGCTTTAAATATTAAACATTAAAAAATAATCAGGAATAATTGATTGATTTAATTATTGCTTGATTTATTGATTGATTGAGGCGTTTGCTTGAAAAAAAAAATTATATTCCATTATAAAAAAATACATACTTGAAGAATTCATGCAGCTTGATAAAATTTAAGGAAAAGCTGGAAAAGCCTCTCAAAAATATATTTAAAAAGTTATGGTATCATTATCTTACTGATTTTCACATCTCCTGTTTGTTTGTTTTTTCTCCTAGTTTCTTTCTTATAACGATATATGTCATGATTATTATTCACTAAATAGACCTTTTCTAATAATGTCGCAGACATCTTAAATTGTAGGCAAAATATATGGACATACGCAGTGAATAAATCCACAAGGTAACCAATCAGAAATAGCTTGTTTTTTTTTTCATTGGCTGCTATATTTCAACATTTCTCTATTGCTACTTTGCCTAATAAACAATAGTCAAGAGGATACTGCGTATAAAATTTATCAAAAAGTTCTGCGCCATCTTAAGTTGGGTGAAATAGAAACTCACTTATCCTAGTTAAGGCCCGGGCTCCACTAGCGTATACTGTGATTGCACTTCTCAAGCAAAATCTTCTATGTTGTTGGTCAAAAGAAAAGTAAAGGAATGCCATTGTGGTTCATTCAGACGTACAGTCAAGAAAAGTTAAAATGCGCCTAAATTTCTTTTCAAGTGCATAGTCCTTTTTCATGATGCAATCTTTTCTCCAAGCTGATCGCAGCGCAGACAATGAAGAGACATGCCTTCAGGAAGCTAGTCTTTTTGAGTTTATAGCTAGCGATATACTTTCCCTTTATGGTGTTTCTGTATGACTGTCTGTGTACCTAGTCTAACCACCGTTAAATGCCTTCGGGAAGGTCTCTCCTAACTTAGAAAGCCAGAACTTGGAGCTATTTCACCAAACCACTGGAGCGTAAGTTATTTAGGCTATCACAACTGCATTAAAAGTTTAACGCGCACATATAAAGTTTAACAAGTCAACAAACTTTTTTCAGGTTTTTGAAAAAGATTTACCACAATGAAAAGACGCAAAAACACTCTAAGTGAGGTAAATTAATTTAAAGACCAAAAGAAAAATTCAACCACGTTTGGATTCAACTTTACATATGCGTACATTCATCTTTTTTGTACTTTGCCGGTTATTTTACTAGGTTAAGAAGGACTTTCTCGAGTTACGACCATATGATGGTATTTAAAGCTCAAGAAGCCCTATAAACAATAAAGATAGTTATCAATAAAATGTCAATGAATCAGCTCATCATCATCATCACCAGTCTGCCATTTTGTTTGTTTTGATTTGCACAAGTAATATTGTAATTCGTGTTATATCATACACTGTTTTGATTTGCATTTATAACACTCGCTTCAGCTTTTCAAAGCTAAATCAAAACTAAAATTGTAATATGTAATAATGATAATACCATATAACGTAATATGAAGATATGTATACTACCTTCCCGGAAAAAAACCGAACATTTACGGAAGAGACTAACTACGGATATGCTTACGCGACAACAAAACAATTCGCAAAATTTTGAGATTCCAGTCCAATATCTATGCGTGAAACTATGAGAGCCTCCTCGTCGCTACGCTCCTGCGGGGGCAAAAAGGTAGTTACAACGTATAAATTGATCAATAGCCCTTTTACTATTCCCCTGTTGCATAAATGTACGTCTTTAAAAATCAAAATTAATAAAAACTCAAATTCCCTCGTTTTACTTTTTTATTGTTCCATACATTCCATTTTTATTATTTTCATAGTTTTACATACGATTCTTTACAAACATGTTTTAATTGTTGCGTTTTTCTCATGATCGTAATTTCGTTGCATTTGTAAACAGGCAGAGTATGTTTTTATTGTTACGTAATGACAAAGAAAAAAGAGGGAGAGCTTAAAATACAATTTTGTGAATACACACTTAAAACTTTCTACTCAATCGCATGTTCAAACTCGATACTTTTATTAGGGACACCCTGTATGTCAGAAGAGCTGAATTACAGCATGAAGGTAATAAAGATAGATGGAGAGTCAATGCCTTTTGTTCTATTCTGATTTATCATCGGAAGCAAACAGCTGTTTGGTTGCTTTGGGAATAAGATGATTAATTTTGGGTATACTCGTGGGGATATTTAAGTTCATAAAAAACTGAATAAAAAGATGTTGGATTTTTAACAACTCTATTGTGAGATAATAACTTTGTTGATCAAAATAAGAAAAAGGTTGCCGTAACAAGCACAAAATCCTATATTTCTAAGGGTCCCCTCTCATAAAATCATCGATAAATTTCAAAAAGAATTCTATATTACGATTAGGTAACCTTTTAATTGATCATCCATCAGATTTTGAAAACCCCCTCCCTTTTAGACGTAAAGATTTTTAATGAAGAAATTTTCAAGGAAAATGTGCTAAAACTCTCAAAATTAGCACAGTGTTCGCCCAAAAATACATCGATATGAAATCATAGAACTTTTGTAACCTGACTTTGAGAAAATTATTTTTGTATCGCGTTTAAACAAGAACTTTTTGCATAATAAGTTTATTTCAATCATGATAACATTCTCACTTCTGTTCTTATAAATTTACATTTCGGATTTTTTTGCTTCCAATGATGGTACATAAAAAAAAAGCCGCTTTGAATAGATTCATAAAAGATTTCAACGATCATTTAGGTCATTACCGAGACGTTTTCTCTCCATCTATATCTTTATTACCTTCATGATTACAGAGAGCGAGAACAGCTGAAGGATTTTGACGGTCCCTGTTGCGAACAAAGTCATTTCTTTTGAGATGAGATTGGATTTGCTTTCGAACCTCAGGATCAGCCCTGTTTCTCAAGGTATAAAACAATGAAAGGCAACCACGTTCATTGAGCAATTGTAGATACCAACTTGCGAAACTAGCCTTGCATGTTTTAAGTACATGCGGTACGTCTGGAAGAAGTGAAAGCAGTAAAAGATACAGATCAATAGATTTGTCAGTGTTTCCTTGCTGAAGCTGTTTCAAACAAAGTTTATTACCAGATTCGCAATCGACATTTATAACAAGTACTACCAGTTTAATACATTTTATGTCATACTTGAGACAATTTTCACAGGCTCTGAGCGACGGGACAACATGTGTCTGCCATTTTAATGTACACTCAGCGCACTCGTCACAGTAGCTTTCGCATATGTTGAATGTATCGTTTGCTAATATCATTTCTGGATCTTCTACTTTTCTTGCACAGTTTTCACACATTTGTATCAGTCTTACTTGATTAATGAGCTTTTAATGTTATCACCTGACTTTCCATTTTTCGAGCTGTAATTGACAGCAATTGGTAGAGAGACGTCGTTATCCAAGCTAGTGACAGATGAAACCGCACGAAAAACGTATATTTACGGCCTTGGATTCTTATAAAGTAAACAAAAATGATTTTTGGATAAAAAATGTTTATCACGCTCACGAAACACAGTCTCAATCACGTAATCACGAGTTAATTTTCTTATCTATCACGATCACGTTCGTTCCTCCCATCACGCAATCACGCATTTTAAAATCTCAAATCACGAAATCACGAACTTAAAAAACGCCAATCACGCCATCACGAAAACCGCTGGGGGGGGCCTCATCGAATCATCTGCTGATATTGACCCCGCATTACCAACAAAAATCCGTGCTGAAAAGTTAGCAAAAGCAGATTTATCTGCCTGTGAAGATTTCCAAACATACGAGAAGAACCATTGTTTTGAAGGGCAATATGCATTCCAGGTAAGAATAAAAATACTCTATAAAAAATTAAGGATCATATTTAGGAATGCAATGACTCAAGAAACAAATCGTGGGTATAGAATGGATGCCGTTTATAAACTTAGCTATAAGATAATGCTGCATTCCGTTGTCATGGTAAACTGTAAACACACTTGAGAACGAAAATAGCTGATGTTGTCTTTTTATGCTTAGATTCGAAGATGCGAAGACAACAATTGTTGTCCTGGTGAACCCTTGGTTGATTTCAAATGGTTACCGTTTCCCTCTCCTGACCCCGACAATCCTGGTCATTTCAAAAAGTTCAAAGAAGTTTCTGATCAACAACCAACTGAGGAACACTTACCTTCTAATGTTAACAACGTTCGTAAAGTGGCAGAGTTGGAACAAGTGAGTCTCATAATATTGGTTGTTTTATCTGAAAAGTTTTGTCTTGTTCTATTCTGTTTTATTCATAATTTCAGAATTTTGCATCCATCTGTATGGAAAAATGTATTAAACGTTTTTATTTATTATAGGGCTGTAAAAGTTCGATGCTGACTGGCCAAAACGTCCGTGAAATCGTCAAGTTTAAATCCTGCACCAAGCCACGGTGTATTTACAGCAACGCAAACCTTAGTTATAGTGAGCAAAGGGAATTAAGGAAGATAATTCGATCTTATGATTACGTCTGCGGGTGTCTAATAACCCCAGATGTATCTTTCCTCGCGGGTAAAGTGTTTACCAGGTTGGAAATGCATTGTCAAAGTCGGGTTGAATGGTCCTATTATAGTGCAAGCAAAGTTAACACTAGACAAGACTTGTGTTGTCACTGCATTAAAAAAGACTCCAAAGTGGACAAGGAAGAGAAGAAATTATTCAAGACGGTACTCCCAATATGCGACGAGTGCAAAGGTAACGGAAAAAAGTCATGAAGAGGGGTCCAATCCAAACCGCCAAAGCAAACAAACAGCGAGCTCGTTGCAATAAAAAAGATACATAAAGAGTTTATTTTCCATTTTACGATTTTACGATCCATTTAACGATTGTATTCAAAGATTTATAAAGAGTTTATTTTCCATTTAACGATTTTACGATCCATTTAACGATTGTATTCAAAGATTTAGGTATGTCACTTGTGTTTTGAAAAAGAAAATCTTCTGTCACAAATGTTTTCTACTTTCCTGTTTTATGTTGTTGTGAATGGAATTACCTTAGAGTACAGCTTCTTCTTAAAATTTCGTTTTTTCAAGTAAAGAGACATCGAACCTGGATTATTTTTTTCGTACACGTCAATTAGAAATTTTCTAGGAAAATTGAAAAAAAAAAATATTTTCCGGCCGCCCGGGTGAGATTTTTTTTCGTCACCCGCATTTCCGGAAACAAAACTACTTTTTTTTTGGCCTGTCTTCTTTTTTTTTTGAATTCATTGCATTGCGAAAAAGACGTTAGATTTCATTTCCAGATTGAACGTCACGCTGATAGGATCAACCAAATTTCTCAAACAAAAATGGTGTTTTCAGCGGAGGATAAGGCGATCATAAAAAATGATTTCTTGGAAAAGAATTGGAATGCAAACTGTATATGCACAGAACATCCTACAAAGAAATGGGATAGATCATCTGTTTACAGACTGTTGCAAAGATTTAAAGAAAACGGAATCGATGGAAAGAAAATCTGGCTCCGGTAGACCAAGGACAGCGTGCACAGAAGAAAATGAAGACCTTGTGGAAGAGCTAATCTGTTCCCAAGAGGAAAACCCTGGAAGCCACATGTCCCCACGTGAGATTCAAAAGCATACAGGCATCAGTAGAACATCGGTCAGAAGAATGGTCCACAGTAAAGGTTTAAGGCAGTTCAAACGCTTGAAGACACCCATGATGAGTTCCGGTACGAAAGAAAGGAGAACAACAAGGGCAGGGGAATTAGCTGAAAGATTCGGAAAGAACCATATGGTAGAAAAGTGCGTATTTCACGCTTAACATCCCGATCAACCATCAAAATAGCCGAGTTTATGGATCGCAAACAAAATCTGAAATATATGCCGACCGCTTGTTCTACATTCAAAATCGTCAATCGAAAAAGGTAACGGTTTCAGCTTGTGTGTCCTGGAAAGGCACGACCAAGCCTCACTTTGTTGATGACAACGGATTGAAGGTGAATGGTCAATCGTATAAGAAGCATTTCGACAAGGAATTAATTCCTGAGATTCAACAAATCATGCAAAACAACAGATGGATTTTTCTCTAAGATAGTGCACCTTCGCATCGATCCACAATCGTGCAAGATTTGTTGAAAGAAGGATTGAACAAACGTTTTGTGAAAAACACTGAATGGCCTCCATCTTCCCCAGATTGTTAATTCCCTTGATTACCATTTTTGGAATAAGGTTAAGGATCTGGTATATGAGAATAGATTTGGCCAGCCTTTCAAAGACATTGCAGAATTAAAGCGTAAAATTAGAAAGGTCTGGCCAAAAGCAGCGAAAGATACGACTGAAATTCGCAAGGCTCTCAAACAGTTTATTCCCAGATTAAATACAGTAGCAGAAAACGGTGGAAACTGCATCAAAATGTTTTTTGGATAGACATTGTAGCTTTCTGGTTAAGCCGTACTTGTTTAATTTGATTTATCAATCTATGATATCAAATTAATGAAAAAGTTTTTTTTGACGTTTTGACGTCAATTTGTAACCAAATGTAACAACTCTAATTCCACTATGTATAATAAAAATGCTCACAACTTAACAAATATTGTGTGTTTATTGATGAAACTTTGAACAAAGGTTCATCTTAGGTTGGAAAACATTTGGTAGAAATCCGTTTCTATATCTTTTAGCGATTTGAAGATATAAACCAAAAAATATACGTTGCGTTTTTTTCGGCCCACCCGGTATATGATAGCTGTTTTCTTTTCTTATTGTGGGAATCAGTTTTGTCTTCAAAGCCAATTTTTAGCCATCAAGTAATTTTAATGGTTCAAGCCTAACACATTACATGAAATTTTTACCACCATGAGTCATGAGTCCAAATCTTATGGAGCTCACCTGCAATTTACACGCTATTCTATCTTTTCTGAATGATACCTATTATTTTTATTTTATTATTTCAGCTTACACACAACGACTATTTGTACATCGGGTAAAGTCGGTTGACAATGCCGATGTTTCGGAAGCGGGTCTTGGGTGAACGCAGAGGGGTTGTTGCCGCCAAGAACCAGGCAGTTTGGACGTGGCCGTGAAAGAGGTGGTCTTGGAAGTGGGCGTGGTGGTGGTAGAGTTGGAGGAGAAGATGGGCGTGAAAGGTCTCGATCTCGTTCAAGATCTTACTCGCAACCTTGTTCGGACTGCTACCGCTGCAACCGGGAATGTCACAATCGACGCTAAACTGACTTTAAATATGCCAATTATGTCTGTCAATTTTTGAAAAAAGCCAATAAGCCAGGAGCATCTTGCCTCAAATAAACTACTTTCTCGATTTTCAAAAACCTCTAATCTTTTTATTACAGAGTTATACCCGTTTTGTATTGGCATAATTGGCGTCTGAAAGTTTTTTAGGTATTTCCCAAATCAGTGTTGCCGTATACTTAAAATACAAACAGTTACATTAAGAGAAAACGAGAAATGTTTTATGCAAACTACTTTTTTTCCAATCACAGAGAACTTATATTTGAAGCAGTCGTATGATTCGGGATGGATCTATTACTTTTCTTACGTTTCCTACATTGTGTAATTTGTATAATTATTGCCCTGAATTTTTTAACCTGCCCAACGAGTTACAATTTTTCAAAAAAAACTTATTTTAAACAGGTGAAAGGCCAGGTAATAAGCTTATATTATTCCAATTTTCACATTACAATAATATCTCCAAAATGTGTACATACCAAACCCGTGTGTGCATGTTTCGTTCATTCAATTTTTGACGACTTTTTTGGTCAAAAAATTGAATTTCGATGGCAATATTCAATTTTCAATTTTCGAGTTAAAAAATTGAAAATTGAATTTTGACTGCTAGTTTCAATTTTCGTTTTGTTTATTGCCAGAAATGAACTGAAATTTCCAGTATCATCTTTGATTTTCTAATATAAACTTCTTGCATTGAAAATTGAAAATAATATTTTCAAATACTGAAAATTGTGTCGTGAGAAATTGAAATTGACAAAACCAAACCAATTTTTTATCACGCTTGCTTTTCCACGAAAACAGATGCTCAAAAGTAGTGTTTCATCGGTTTTATTGTTATTTGTAGCTGTCTAGTTTCCAGGTCTTTTGCAGCTTAATTTAGTTTTGGGTTCTATAAATACATTATGGCATAAATTTCACGCCGGAGCAATTTCCTTTACGTAATATTTACTCTTCGGATACTCTTTGGTTTTTGTCAATAAACATTGTTTGCCTTTTCTATTTGACTACACTCTTTTTTTATAAGAACAATTTCAAAAGAAGGCTTGAAATTGGCCTAAATCTAAGAACATATTAAGAACAATGTGAGCTTCAGATTTCAGATTTTAAAAAAGTACTGACTTTAGCCGATTTTACACCTTTTTTTTTTATTAGAACACTTATAGTTCGGCTGAGTCTGGATGGTACTAGATGTGCTTATTTTTTAGCAGTTTCCAGCCTAAAATGTTCTTAAATGCATTCCTAATTTTTCAGACTACTCTAAATTGACAATATCATCCAAAATAACGAGCACTTAGAATTGGTAAAATTTGGACAATATTTGAATCCCTAAGTTCGGTTAAAACTGCTTGAAAAGAGGAGAACAATTGTAGTTTCTTGTCATTCTTTTCCAAACTGAGGCTGGGCATGTTTTGACGATGTTCTTAATAATTTTCGACAAATTTCAGCCTAAATGTTCTTATAAACTGGGTTCTTATAAAAAAACGTGTAACAGATTTCAAATGACCTAACTCGTTGAAATGACAGAATACTACTATTAAAAACAAAAGAATGAATTTTTGCATCGTTTGGAAATTTTTCGAGACAACAGCACAATTACGTACGTCGTGCTATCATTCCGACAAAGAGGATGTTTTACCCAATAACAGGTTGCTTTATTCATACAATACGGAAAATATTTTCGATTATTTTATCTTAGACAACAAAGAGCGTATGACGTACGAAATATAAATAAATATAAATATTGGGTTATTTTTGCGCGACAAAGAGAGCATATTTAAAAATTCTACAGACACAGACAGCAAAAAGCACGTGACATGCGAAATATTTTGGGTGTTGTGCACGCGACCGATCAACAATAGCACCATGTATACGCAAAAATTCCTTTCAGTTTCAACATCTGATTGGTTGATTGGTTGACACCTATTCTTTCAATGACTGTGAATAACAATGGTTATAATGCACTTCTTTGTTTTCTTATAAGAAAGAGCCATTCACTACGATTCACGTAACAATGTATTGAACTAACAGTGAAACTTTAGAAATCGGAATAAAAAAACCAAACTCTTAAGTTGCGGCGGCTGGAAAAAAGGGATTTGAAGGGTCATCGGGGCTGACCAAAAATCGATTCTGGCAAGTTGCTATCTTTAAGTGGCATTCGAACTATGGAAATGCATCCCGTTTATCAAACAACTAATAAATAAAAATCCCGTCTTTGATGGTAATATCCAGGTTTAAAAGGGAAGCATGATTACCAGAGTGCTCAATTTTGAGTTCAAGCTTGGTCAGCTCAGGCATTTTGTTAATCACCTTGGAACGGCTGCACTCTTAGCTTGGAGCTAAAGTGTAGCTGATCAGGTATCTATTATTCTTATTCTGATTTCATCATGAAATTGCTCAAATTATTGATCATTCCTCTGTACACCACTTTGTGGCCAAGACCAAGATTGTACCATCACTTTGTTAACGTAACTGATGTGAGCTTTTGTCCTCCAACACGCTTCAACCAATAAGTTCTATTTTCCATATTCCACGCTTACTCAACAAACTCATCCTACATAAAATCAACTGCTCACTTGATAGACTTGCTACTAGTCTTGAGTGGTCAAATCGAGATCAATCCTGGCCCACCTGTCAAATTTCCCTGTGGTGAATGTTCTTCAGCTGTCAGATGGGGACAAAATGCAATTGCCTGTGACACTTGTAATCGCTGGTTCCATGCATACTGCATCCAAATGAACAGTGTAATGTATGATATCTATCAGACAAACAATGATCTGGAATGGGAATGCTGCAACTGTGGAGTGAAAAACATCAACCCATCACTTTTTGATAGCTCACTTGATTCATCAACTGACTCTAACCTATCTCCACAAAGAGGTATTCCTATAAGAACTCCAACACAACTTAAACTGATGTGCATAAACTTTCAAAGTGTTTGGGGGAAAAAAGAGCAAATAGAACAGGCTCTGTTTGAGGACATTGTTGATATTGTTATTGGTAGCGAAACTCATCTTGACAGTAGCATCAAGGACTCTGAATTCATTCCACCAACATACAAATGTTATAGACGTGATCAAGACGATGCAAAAGGCGGTGTGTTAATCATTGCAAAGAAAGACCTGGTCATTGAGGAAGTGAAGAAATCCAAAAAATGTGAATTTATTGCAATCAAGGTTGAAACACACCAGAGACCAGTCATCATAGCAGCATGCTACAGACCTCCAAAATCGAAAATTGGTGAAACAACATTCATCTGTGAAGAAATCAAAGGGGTAAACAATGCCATCATTGATCATAATTACAAGAAAGATATCAATGAATCGTTTTTAGAAACCTTTAACCAATGCTGCCTTGAGCAAATTGTTTTGTTCCCAACCCGAGTTAATAATATACTTGACATTATTGCTACTAATCGACCATCATTTGTAAACAACTGCATCCCTCATCCTGGTCTCAGTGATCACGAAACAGCTGTGATGGTTGATATTGCCTGTCATCCAAAGAGATCAAAATCTATTAAAAGGAAGGTATACCTATGGAAAAGGGCAGACCTAAACACGATAAAAGACCATGTTAACTCCGAAATGACAAACTCCATGGCAAACAACGATACAACCACACCAATTGATCAACTATGGTCTAGTTTCAAAATGCTTGTCGATTCTTCAATGAGTTTTGTTCCTTCAAAAACAACTCGATATACGCAACCATGGATCACAACCAAATGCAAAAGACTTTACAGAAGGAAAAAAAGAGCTTATAAACGTGCTAAACGAACAAATAGACAAGAAGACTGGAACAAATTTAAAGTACTCACGGTCAAATCAAGGAAAACCTGTAGAGCAGCATTTAACCATTATGTAGTGAAATGTGTTGATCCCGGAGAGAACAACAATCCCAAAAAACTGTTTTCATTTATAAAATCACGTAAGTGTGATAATGAAGGTGTTGCCCCTCTAAATGCTAAGGGTCACATCCACATTGATAACAAAAAGAAAGCAGACATACTGAACCATCAATTCTCCAGTGTTTTCTCTAAACCAGATGGACGCATCCCTCCACTCATTGGTCAACATTGCATAACTATGCCAGACATAACTATCAATATAGCAGGAGTCAAGAAACTTTTGAAAAATCTCAACCCAAACAAAGCATCTGGTCCAGACAATGTCTCCTCTAAATTCCTAAAGGAGCTTGGTAATGAAATTGCACCTGGACTAACATTGGTAATGCAGGCATCCATGCTGCAGTCAATGACTCCAAAGGACAGGCGTCATGCCTTGGTTGCCCCAGTCTTCAAACCAGGGAAAACAAACCGAGCCAAAGCTGAAAACTACAGGCCTATAAGCCTAACATCAGTATCTTGCAAGATATTTGAGCATATTCTTCACAGTAATATCATCTCCCACCTTTATAAAATCAACATACTAACTGATACGCAACATGGCTTTCGGAAAAATCGTGCATGTGAATCTCAGCTTTTACTCACCATTAATGACCTTGCAAAATCGCTTAATGAGGGAAGTCAAATCGATTCCATCTTGCTTGACTTTTCCAAAGCATTTGACAAGGTAGACCATGACAAACTGTGCATTAAGCTTGATCACTACGGAATAAGAGGTAATACTCTCTCCTGGATTAGAAATTAATTACCTTGCAAACAGAACGCAAACTGTAGTTGTTAACAGCAAGAGCTCAGACAAAGCCATGGTATTATCTGGTGTTCCTCAAGGGACAGTATTGGGACCACTACTATTTCTAGTATACATAAACGATCTGCCATTGTGTGTGAACTCTCAAATTCGTCTTTTTGCGGATGATGCTCTATTATACAGAAAAATTGAATCAGTCAATGACGCTTATCAACTTCAACATGATCTAAATAATCTGATTGAGTGGGAAAAGCATTGGTCCATGGAATTCAATCCAGACAAATGCAAGGTCCTCAGAGTCACCAATAAGCGCAAGATCATCCTATCTGACTATTCCATGCATAATCAGATCCTTGAGCTTGTTGACTCAGCAAAATACCTCGGCGTATTTATACACAAAAAGTTATCTTGGAATACCCACGTCAACTACACCTCGAAAAAAGCCAACCAAATCAAATGCATCCTCCAGCGTAACCTGCGTACATGTAACCAAGTAATCAAGCTCCAAGCTTATCGTACCTATGTGAGGCCGATTCTTAAATACGCATCAGTTGTCTGGGATCCTCATACTGCAGGAAACATCAACCAATTAGAAATGGTCCAACGCAAGGCATCAAGATTTATATGTAATGATTGGAGATATTCCAGTAGTCCAACTACCATGATTCATAATCTTAACCTCAAGACCCTCCAGCAAAGACGGCTTGAAATTAAACTGAACTACATGCATAAGATTCTACACGGTCGAATTNTTGATCTCGAGGAAGTTTGGAATGGATGTCAACAATGTCGAGTTTCATTGTCTCACAGCCCTTGATGAGCTGACCTCCTTCGTCTGCCAGAAGTTTGTAGGATATCCAACCTGACAGGAGAAACGTGTGAAAGGCTTGCAAAAACGACGTAGTAGAGTAATCCTCCATTACTTTGATGTTAAAGCAGTTGTGTGGCGCAACAGAATACAACCAGCCATATCTTTACGGTAGTTGCGTTTGTGATGTTGCGAGTAGCTTGAAAATGGTCCTGCAGATCCACTTGTGATATGTAAAATGCAGGGCGATGATGAGGTTGTCTTGTGAAAGTGGTCCATTTCCACAGCGTTGTCTTTTTTGTTGATATAGCGACAGCGTGGACATGAAGAACGTATGAAGTTGACGAGTGATCTTCCTTCTAAGATGTATGCGGTCTTGAGACGTTCTCGCCAAGTTGTTTCAACCCAGAATGTTTGACGGTGCGATTCCAGTGGATGTCGTTGATTATGCTGACAGCCAATGGTGAGTGTTTATCGATGATTGGCACACAAAATGACGTGATGTAAGATCTTTCATGGTTGATGTATTCTACCAGCAACTGGTAATCGAGTCTTCTGGCAGTAACGACCAATGTGATGAAGAAGACCATCCTTTTCAATTGATATCTTGCCAACCTTTTGTTTGAACGAAATGTGTTGACCTCTTGAGTAGCCTTCTGAAAGAAATATCTCTCAGCTTGAGATATCTCCTCATTGTAAGGATTATGTGTGGTTTTATTGAAGAATTGATCTTGTTTTCCCTTTAGTGCGACAAGTTTGATGAAACGTAACATTATTGCGAAGACACGCACAACTTTGGTGAAAGATGACGATTTGGGTCAACCACTAATTGGAGAACTTGTATCTTTGTTGCGTTTTGTTGAGAAACTCATCAGTGATTAGTTGATTGTGATAGACAGAATGAGTTGAAGGAATCTGGCTTCACGATTAGCTTGTTCCAATTCCACCCTGGCTGAGCCTTATTTCTTTGGCGGTTAGTGCTGGGAATTCTGATACTTCTTGCGTCATCCACTGGAATCCATTGATCCACTGGGAAGATTGGTCAACATCGGTCATGGTTGTACACCTTCTTGTTCCGATGTCAGCGATCATGTTGTTTTGATTGGACATATTTCCATGATTAATGTCTGTTAGTCGGTGAATCTCGTTTACACGGTTGCGGACCCACTGCTTGAGTTGTAGTGAAGTGTTGTTGATCCAGTAGAGGGTGATTTGCGAATCTGTGAACTTGGAAGCTCCAGTATGTGTTGAATGGAATGACTTTCTTACAACTTCACTTGTGTGGGTATTGATGATTGATGCATACAGTTCCCCTCTTGGTTGAGTATATTCATCCGGTACAAGTAGTGAGCGGGCGAAGATCAATTGACAGGAGTAGTCGCCTTGTTTTCGTTTGAATCGAGCATAGATAGATGAGCATGCTTGATCCTGGCTTGCATCACCAAAATCGAGAGTTGTGATGTCTAGATTAACTGCATCTGGTGGCACAATGGCACGGTTGAATTTGATGGATTTTAGTTCTTGAATCATTTTGAAATGTGATGACCAAAGATGTCTGAGATCGTTGGGTAGAATATCATCCCAATCCATTTTGCGTTTGACGAGAGTGTGGAGGTCCATTTTCAATGTTGCAGTAATCGGCGTTAGAAGTCCAGAGATGTCAAACACTTCAGATGCTTTTGAGACACATTGTCGACGCGTGAGATTGAGTGGTATTTCTTTGATTTCATTGGGTTTCTTGCCTCGATATTTTCTTGCGAAGTTCAATTCTTGGATATCTAGGCTGATTTGATCTTCCAATGGATACCATTTGAGACCAGCCACTGATACAGTCTCACCATCAGCTGTTAGTTTGTCATTTGGTTGTTGATTTGAGAAGGTGAATCCTTTTAGTGAAAATCCACCATGATTGACCACCAGTTCTAAGTTGTCGGCTAAGTGGTTGGCTTCTGACTGTGATTGATGACCGGTTATGCAGTCATCAACGTATACATCATCTGTTATGATCTTGTGAACTTCCGGGTACTGGTCTTTGAAAATTTTTGCAGTTTCACGAAGCGCATGCTCCGCCTGGTTCCCACTTGATTTCACGCCATAGATAAGGGTTTTTATGACTTTCTCTTCGGGCGGTTTGTCTGGGTTGAGATTTTTCTTCCCACAGATAACGTTGGAGACACCAGTGAGTTTTGATCGAGTTGTAATGGTGTTATACATCTTAGCAACATCTGTGTGGATACCAACCTTGTGTCCCCTCCACCGCAGGAAGATTTCTAAGAGCTTATTCATGTTATTCCTTCCTTTTGCAATGATGTCGTTGAGTGAGAAGCCACTTCCGGTCTTCATTGAAGCGTCGAACACATTACGGCACGGAGTTGACACTGAGTTCTCCTTCCATACTGCGCGCCATGGAATAAAGTTGTTGATATTGGTGTTTCGAAGTGTACGTTGTACATCTGGGCTGAGGTTTTTTAAATAATCCACGTAGCCAAGAGTTTGAAGTTTTTGCTCTGAGTTGAGGACATCTTCCTTGTCTTTGGAGTACTTTGATAGCCGTCTCAGTTGTTGGTTGTAGATCTGGAGTGCAATCTTTCTATTTGGAGAAAGATATAATGATGGGTCATGTAGAAGTGGTAAAAATGCAGTCGAATTTTGCTTGCAAACATCAACATTGATTGATTCATTGATAACATGTTGTTCAACTTCTTCTTGTACACTCATGACCTCGTCAGTTGTTGAAAGTTCCTTACAGGATTTACAGCCACGACAGTTGATACATCTGTATTGGAATTCGCTTCCAACGTCTTGTGATTGGTTGAAAAGTTCAGACTTCTCTTCAATGGCTGAGTTTGATGTAATGAAGATGTCGGTATTCTTGTTGGTGTATCCGAGCAGGTGAAGGTCAGGATTGACATGATATCCCAACTTAAACAGCTCGTGTTGATCATTGATGAATTTATTGGTGTTGAAATGGTGATCTTTGATGTTGTTGAAGACAGGGTGTGGACCACCAATAACGCCGGTTGATCCGTCTGGACTTTTGAAGCATGATCTGTAAATTGTCAGTCCTGATGGCATCTTGAATACCTCCTCCGGGAAGTATCTTGAATATTTGATGCCAATCATAAAATCTGTATGACCACCAACTTGTTTTGGGACCAGAGGAAGATTGCATGGATCACCACCAGATTTGGCATAATCTTTACGAATGTCGTTGATGACTTCACCGTCCAATTTGTATGTCGGAAACTTCTGAGTGATTTGGTCCAAGCATGGTCCAACGAGAGTTGCATCTGTTCCATCAATGAGTGGAAGATCAATTTTGTAGGTGCCGTGCTTGCTTTGACTTGATATGCCACCAACACCGCCCATTGTGATAGGACCAGCGTATTGTTGATTTGCTCGGTTGCCAAGTTTTTTGATTGCGTGATGACGTACAATGAAGTCGTAGCACCCAGAGTCATAAAATATGGTGAATTGTTTTCCATTGACAGAGATTGGTTGTAGCATGAAGATTGCTTCGGGATCCTCATCGTTTGAGTCGTTAGCAGAATGGAAGGTCAGCTTTATTTCTTTGGAGTAGGCTGGCACAGGTTGACGGATGATGCATCTGGTTCTGTAATGTTCTAGGATGTCCAGGTTTTGTTGGTTCGTCTTATGTTCTTCACAAACAAGGATATGCTTCCTTGGCTTGAAAGGTTGATGGTAAGGATGCTGGCATATGAACGTCTGTTGACATTGACCTTCTTTGTGTTTGCCTTGGTCACGTCGTGCCCCGGGGAAGAGACACTGGTAGCAGAGATTCTTCTGTTGCAAGGTTTTGAATCGCTCAGCTGGAGTCATTTCGACGAAAACTTTGCAGGAGAAATATTGTACTAGCTTTGTTCCACTAGGACCATTGGTTTGTGTATGATCTGTTGCTCCACAGATGTAGCATGAAGATTGGTCAGGAAACGAGTTGTAAGTTGATCGACCTCCTTTACCACCTCCGCCTTTGGGTTTTTCGGTGTCAGGTTGTTTGTTTGATTTTTGGATGGCAGCTTTCTGTTGGTGAACTTTCATCTCTTTCTCCAGAAAATCAATTAGTTGTTTCCACTTGTACTTGCCGCTCTTTGGTTCTTCACAAGTAAGAGTAAGCCATCTCATCATTCGTTGATCACCAAGTTTTTCACTGACTTGGTTCAAGGCGTTACTGTAGTAAAGTTCATTTTCAATGTCATGAGTGGCTGCAAGTTGCATTAAATCTCTCATAGAATTGGTTACTTTTGAAAGAAAGTCAATTGTTTTCATTGGATCTTTAGATTTGGTTTCAATACTGTACAACGATTGGAGCTTGTGTTGAAGTAAAACTTGCCGGTCGCCGAATACGTTTTTAAGTCGACCCCAGATGTCTTGGATGTTATCGATGTTTCGAACGAGTGATAATGCTTGACCATCCAGATGATTGTTCTTTAGTAATTCAGCTTGCATTGATTGTGGTACAGAGTCCTCATACAGTTTCTTGAACTCTGCGATGAAGGTGTATATATCAATTTGAGAATCATAGCCACTAAACGATTTGAGTTTGATGTTCAGTCGCCGCTTGTTGAAAGTTTCGTGTTTGTCAAGTTCTCGCGACTTGAGTTCGTTGTTAAGTTTCTTTTCATACTCCTCCTTTTTATCTTGCAGAGAGGAATATGATGATTTCAGTTCATTGTATTTGTCCATCGGTGGACGTAAGTAAATAAGTTCTTGTAATTTATTGGAAATCTCCTTCAGTTCTTTACTTTGTGTTTCAAGGAGAGTCTTGCGTTGCTTTAAATCGACATTGCTGATAAGACTGACAGAGCATAACATCGAGGCAGTGAGAAAGTTTATAGAACGATCAATTTCGCTTACAATGAAATCTGATTTCTGTTTGTCTGCATTGGTTTGTATCTCAGTGTTTACATCACTACTGTCTTTGAAGAATTTGTTAACTCGTCCAATATATTGAATGATATCACAACACAGCATGGTAAATGGTTTGGAGTATGATTTTTCATAATCATCCTTTGATAATTGTAGTTTGATCTTTCTATTAGTGTTTTTGTATTCAGTACGCAATGTTTCTAGCCTTGTAACGCATTCTTTCATCCTCTCAGGGTGTATCATATCGACCGGATTGTCATCAATGGTATCTGTGATATCCTCATGAAGTTGCGCCATTAGAAGAAAAAGTTCATTTGTACCTGTATTTGTTGTATCAGTTGGTGGAGTGTCACGTGGTTTGACATCCATTGGAGTTGGTTGAGGTGGGTCCACTCTGGTTCGACCTGGGATGATCTCGGTAAGAGGTAGATCGCCATCAGTTGGAAGTGGTAGGTCGCCTTCAGGGGCGGATCCGACATTGATGGAAGTGAATCTGTTGATTGAGGTGGAAGTAATTCCTTGGGTTGATTTGAAGTTGCTTGAAGTGGAGGTGTGGTCTCCTTTGGCTTTGATATTTTACGACCAGTTTTTGAGTACGAGTTGAAGTCGAATCTCTCTTTCGGTCGTGTTTGCATTGAGGTGTGATTGAACCCCTTGCTGTTTGAATGTTGGGGCAGAAACAATGAAGGGTGACAAGAAGGCTGTCTTCGTAACACTTGATGTGAATGTGTTCAAACTAAAAGAGAAAAATTTGACTAAGTCTTACAAAATGTCTCTAAGTCTGAAAAGTATAAGTTTGAAAAATCTAAGTCTGAAAATCTAAGTCTAATTTGAAATTTATATGTCAGTACAAAGATTGATTTGAATATTTGAATTGAAAAATGAAATCTAAGAGTATATGTATAATTTGTATGTCTATGTTGAAAAAATGTAAGTAGAAAATAAAAATCCAAGATGGCCGACCTAAATCCTACAAGTGCATGACTAAGCAAAAAGAAAGCACCCAGGCAAAAATGGCAAACAAAAACAAACACTGAAAAGCAAACTTACCAGCTAGCCTGGGTGTGAATGTTGTGAAAATGTGAAAAGATATTTGAGTTTGAATTTGAATTGAATTTGATGTTCACCCTTCAAGTGTCTCTTGTGAAATGAATGCAGGTCTGAGAGTGACTCTGCAATTTATGCACTTTGATGTGTAAAATACAGACCAAAAATTTATAAATTAATTATGCAAAAATAAAGCAAAGTTGACTAAATAAATATTGATTTGATGAATAAATTAACATAAATTAACATAAAAATGGCCAAAAGGGACAAAAAACTCGAAATGCAAAAACAAGACAAAACACAGACCAGACTGAAAAAATGCCAAAAGGCAGGAAACTGAAAAGACCAAAAGAACATGAAACTGAAAACAAACAAAACTGCAGCTGATGCTGTAACAGATTTTGCACAGATACTTAATAAAGACAGGAAAAACATCAACTTAAACCCATTTTGACGTCAAATATCATAAAGACCAGCAAAGACTCTTGTTTTGATGTTGATTTTCTTGACTTACTTTCAACTGAAATTTTGTGGCTTTTTAACTTCAGAACATACTTATATATCAGAAAATGCCCATGAACATTCAAATGTCAACATCATAAAATGGAATAAGTAAGCCGCTGTAAAATAGGAAAAAACCTTACTCTTTTCTGCTCTTTTAAGAAATAAGGCGATATGATTTAGACTCCATTAATATTTTTGTCCTTTTACGCCAAATTATGCATGTTGGTTGTCTAAATACGTATGGCAGTTTAGACTAAAACTCCTTTATCAGGATTTCATTTTTGATTTCAAGCCAACATCTTGGGGTGCGCTTTCCCATAGTTACAGTACAGGGGTTCATGAGCAAAAAAACCAAACATAGAAAATTTTCCAAATCCCCCATTTCGATTAAAGCAATAAAAAACAAAACTTTTTCATGTTTCACTGTTTTGTACTAATTCTTCAAAATGAAAATATCTAAGATTTTAAGTTCTTCTTTTATTCGATGATTTTTTAAGGGACTTTGATGACAATCTAACTCTCGCATCAAATTTCTGCTTTCTCCAGAGAATTGAAGATGAGAAATAGTCTACATCTTAAAGATCACAGATTAAAACAAATAAAAGAGCTGTTATGAAGGGGAAGCCACTGGGGCTGAATAGAAGGGCCTTCTTGTGAAATGCAGCAATCTATGTGGAAATTAATATACAGTCTACAAAGGAACACCACCAAGAAACAATCAGTAAAAAGACCACTTTCGTTTTTGTTGCAGGTTTCCAAATAAATTTCTCGCAGGGATTCCTTATACTGTAATGTGTTCTGTCAACCATAGATTTATAAAACCCGACGAAGGGCTAGATGCCAGTGTGGAACTGACACAAAGTCCACGCCGAATTGGAATTTGATTAAACTGAGGTGCACGACAAATGAAGTTCCTCTTGTGGGACAGCGCGAGCAAAATTACAGGGGGAAAGAAATGTATAAAACTAAATCACGACCATGGGCCATATTTTAGGAATCCAAAGTGAGTTGATTTATTCATTCAAACGAACACCAATTTGTAAAATTATCAATGGAAAAAAGAATGATCAACTTGCTGTCAAACAAGGACAATGACCGGTTTCATCATTATCTTGGTCAACAACTTTAGACACCTCGTAAGCTTTTGCCTTTGTAGACTTGAAAAATGTTACTTAAAATTTTTCAACAACATTCAACTTTCAATTTTTCTCTCACAAGTATAATGTGAACTAGTTACTAATCTAAACAAAGGAGACTACTGTACACAAGAAATTGACAATATTCGACAATATGATTCGCAGACCGCAATGTACGAAGTAAACAACTAGTATATACTCTATTATAAAAAGGATTTTTCTTTCAGTAAAAAATCCCCCTATAATGTTGGATATTGCAAATGAAGCTGACAAATTTGATTAATCAATTAAAAGCGCTTTATATTCTATTTACACTCTACGTTGTTATATGGTGGTCAAGGGAGAGCGATGTGGATGTATTTAAACCTGACGTAATGAAATCGGATGTTAGAATGGCATCTTGAA
>NW_027103666.1:0-4954 GCF_902728285.1 Clytia hemisphaerica | reverse complement strand
AAAAATCTCAGTGGGGCCTTGAAGTCTCTTAAAAGAGATATCGATTGAATTGCTTAACTCGTTTTTTTTTTTCCCTCCTAAAATGCTAAATCAGGGCCCCTTAGGGCTCTAAAGGTAAATTCTTGTCAAAAATGGTTTCTCTAGCCAACTAATCATTGGCATTAAGGAACAACTGTAAAAAATTCAGGTCATTTCCATTAAACAGATGACATTTTATGACTGTTCTTTATTTTTAAGTATAGAATATGTAAAAAAATGAGACTGGCATCTGGCCTTTCCTACCATTCCAGGGCCTATATTTTCAGGAAAAAGCCTCAACCTTTCACAGTTGGATATTATTCTTAAATATAAGCAGGTTTTCAACAAATGGGTTTAACAGTACTTAATCCTAAGTCAAAAACTTTTAGACTCATTCAGAAATCCTACTTTGACAATAATTTGCGCTTTTACCGCAAAATTTCTAAGTCCAAGTGTCGTGATTAACTTAGACTGTCCAATATCAATTTGTGTACACTGACAGCCTTACTTGTTGATTCTTAATAACTAAGCAACATTACTAGGGTGATATTTTATGAGATTACTGAAAATGATGTTTAAATCTTCGGGACAAGAAATATTGCGACAGTCTAAAGTTAATCACGACACTTGGACTTAGAAATTTTGCGGTAAAGCGCAATTTTTGTCAAAGTAGGATTTCTGAATGAGTCTAAAAAGTTTTTGAATAGGAATTAAGTACTGTTAACCCATTTAGTTGAAGTAACCTCTTCTATTTAGGAATAATATTCACCAAACTGTGAAAGGTTGAGGCTTTTCCTGAAAATATAGGCCCTGGAATGGTAGGAAAGGCCAGATGTCAGTCCCATTTTTTTACAATTCTAAAAAATAAAGAAAACAGTCATAAATGTCATCTGTTAATGGAAATGACCTGAATTTTTTTACAGTTGTTCCCTTAATGCCAATGATAGTTGGATAGAGAAGATCAACCAATATTTTGACAAAAAATTTACCTTTAGAGCCCTTTTAAGTGGGCCTGATTTAGCATTTTAGGAGGGAAAAACAACGAAGTTAAGCAAATTTTCAATCGATCATATCTTTAAGAGACTTCAAGGCCCCACTGAGATTTTTTGAGGTTATAACTAGACCTACTAAGGAAGCATTACTGAAAGTTTCAAAAAAAATTGTAGGGGTTCAAAAAGATACGCCATCTTGAATTTTGCTCCAGATCAGCCAAAATAGCAATTTTTTCGGCCATTTTTGACGGTTACGCAAAAATAGAAATCCTGAAAATGTTTTTTTGTGGCCAAAACCCACCAGTAAACCACTCCAGGTCAAAAGTTTGCTTCAAAAAAGTCTCAAGGACCATCAGCAGACAGCTAAAAGTGCTTCCAAACCCAGATTACACAAAGTTTGAAGCCCTCTACAGGAGGTGCTAGAGATTTTTGGGGAAAATTTTGGAGACTCAATTTGATTTTTTCTGATTCCCTACAAAAAGTTCTTGAAATCCACTGTAAATCAGCTTTCTAATGTACTTGAATAAAAATTCATTGGCTTTCAAAATCTGCTCCCCACCAGAGTTCATGATTTTTAGGGGTCAATTTCCGCTTAGTAGCCTATCTTTGAGACGCTGTATCTTCAAAACTACTTGAGATATCAAGGTGAAATTTTCAGGGTCTTATTTTCTTGTGTGATGGATCATTTGGATGCTAATCAAAAATAGTGTGACATTGGAAAAAATGGCCAAAAACAACTTTTTGAAATAACTCCCCAGGTATTTTGAATCTAGCCTTCAAATCTCAGAGGCTTATAGAACTCAAGACGAGGATATGATTGAAAAAAAAAATTTTGTTAATTGAGCCAAAATTGTGGCTGCAAATCAAAAAATGTCGATTTTTTTAGAATGTAAGCCACATCAAAACTAGAGATGATACAAAAAAGAAACCTTCAGCTCTCGATGGTAGAAAGATTGAATTTTACGAAAGGCATTAAATGTACATGATATTCCACTGTCAAACGTTCTATTTTGTGGCTTACATTAAAGGGATATTTTTGTCAGAAATTAAGCGTTTATCCTGCTCCATACGCTTCTAAAACATTTGTAGCTACTCAAAATGATCTAAAATCCAATTTAAAATCACCAGAATACTTTCAAAATGTTGTGAAGTTGTAATTTGAGCACAAAATGTGGCTTACTTGGAGGCAAGATAATACCGTTAACGTGACAATACAGATAATTGATCCATTAAGAATGCAGGGTTGGTATTTTATATCAAATTTGAAAGGAAACCATCAATAGTAGTTTTTTCATGATTAGATGAGCAATTTTTGTGGCTGACAGACAAAATTAAGTTACACTAGGTACTGTTCTAGCTTCATAAACCACCACTGAAATCGATTTGAATCACATTGTTTGATAAATGCTTTACAGTCATGTTTTTGGATCTGTAAGCCACAATAATGTGCATTTATAATTACAAAATATAAGGCTATTCTCTTTATATTTGATAAATAATCAAAGAAATAGTTTAAGGCTTGATAGTCAATGGACTTCCAGCCTGTATAATTTCTGATTATCTCCCCCGCTGTAAGCCACATTTTTTTACTCACAGTAGGGCAGTAAGCCACAATTTAATACAAAATGTAATGTGTCAATAAATAAATAAACATTCCGCTATCCATTACTTGGAAAATCTTAATAAAATCTTTGTCAAAGATCTATAATGCATTTACATAGTGGGCAGCACCCCTCCAACCCCCACCTGAATAAAGTCACCCCCACCTGCATAGGGTAACCCCCACCTGAAAAATGCTACCGACCCAACCCCCACCTTCTTGGACCACCCCCACCTAAATTCTGAAAAGTTTCCAACCCCCACCTGAAAAAGGTTTTTGACTGTTTTAACAATTTTGAGGGTAAGCAAGGTTAATCACTTGAAAATAATTTCTATGCTTTTCTCAACTTCAGTTGAGCTAGAATCTGAGAATGTCTGTCTGTGTGTGTGTGTGTGTGTGTGTGTGTGTCTGTGTGTCTGTGACAAAAACTTTGGGGCAGGCTGGAGACTTTAAAAATGGTCCGATTGGGCTGAAATTTTGAACACTTGATCCTTGGGCAAATCCCTGGGGGTGTTTTTTTCATTTTTTCAAAATTTTGATTTTTGGGGCCTGGGACGAGTTTTCGCCAAAACGAGGCTAAACTTTGGGGCAGGCTGGAGACTTCAAAAATGGTCCGATTGGGGCTGAAATTTTGAAAACACTTGATCCTTGGGCAAATCCCTGGGGGTGTTTTTTCATTTTTTTCAAAATTTTGATTTTGGGCCTGGGGGACGAGTTTTTCGCCAAAACGAGGCTAGAACTTTGGGGCAGGCTGGAGACTTCAAAAATGGTCCGATTGGGCTGAAATTTTGAACACTTGATCCTTGGGCAAATCCCTGGGGGTGTTTTTTTCATTTTTTCAAAATTTTGATTTTTGGGGCCTGGGGACGAGTTTTTCGCCAAAACGAGGCTAAAACTTTGGGGCAGGCTGGAGACTTCAAAAATGGTCCGATTGGGCTGAAATTTTGAACACTTGATCCTTGGGCAAATCCCTGGGGGTAATTTTTTCAATTTTTCGAAATTTTGATTTTTGGGGCCTGGGGACGAGTTTTTCGCCAAAACGAGGCTAAAACTTTGGGGCAGGCTGGAGACTTCAAAAATGGTCCGATTTGGCTGAAATTTTGAACACTTGATCCTTGGTCAAATCCCTGGGGGTGTTTTTTTCATTTTTTCAAAATTTTAATTTTTGGGGCCTGGGGACGAGTTTTTCGCCAAAACGAGGCTAAAACCCAAAATGCTATAATTTTTATTAAGCCATTAAGTTTACAATTGGGCCTACAAATGATTTCAAAGATACTGAAGTTGAGCCAGTGCGGTTAGCACGTTCGACAGTTTATACTTCATACATCTTTTGTTATAATTATTAGATTTGAGAAGAAATAGATTTTTACTGTCAATGTATATGTTTATGATGAGCAGGGTTGAAAGAAAGTTTTTGAGTCAAAATAAGAAAACTAGTAAATAAACTCTCCAACCCCCACCTGAAAAAAGTCACCCCCACCTGTATAGGGTAACCCCCACCTAAGATTTGTGAGCAGGCTAACCCCCACCTGCTTAAATTTTTCTGAAAACCTCCAACCCCCCCTAAAGTTAGGGGGGGTTCCCACTATGATTTATATCCATTTTAATAGAGCTTCTTATCGAGTCTGTAAGCCACCAAAATGTACTTTTAACAACTATATTTTACTTTTTTCCTTGATATTCAGCCATAAATTGATGGTTTTCCTAATCAAAGTGAAAGAAAATATTGAAATAAAAAAATCAAAACACTTTTATGATGTAAGCCACATTTTCTCTCATTTAACAATATGTAAGCCACATTTTTGGATTGAATATGAGAAATCCAAACCTTTTCTGAGAACTTGCAGAAGGAACTAATGTCATATCTAATTCCATTGCTGAGAAATAGCTTCTCAAAGATTGCAGGTAGGGTAAGCCACTCGGCATGTCAGCCACAGAATTTACTCACACTTTAGACAGCTATAGATCAATTTTGAGTCAGCCACAAAATTTCATTCTTTTTGCAACGGAAAGCTGAACTATTCAGCTTAACAACAGATGCATTTACAAATGTAAGCCACAAAATGGTTTCACTCTATGAGCAAAGTTGTGGCTGACTGTAAAAATGTCACAAAACAGGGGTTAATTTTTGATTAGCATCTTTGGTCAAAATTTCATCAAAATCCAAGAGGATGAGGTATCACACCCTGAAGACTCTTAAAAAAAATGGCTCTTAAGTCTCATGTTAAAACTCAGAGTTAAAACTCTACTTTCCAACTGTAGTTTAAGGCGCTTAAAAATCATTTGTGGCGTTTAAAATTTCGCCGGGAACTCCCCTTTGTCTCAAATATCTTGTCCATAATTG
>NW_027103665.1:0-1914 GCF_902728285.1 Clytia hemisphaerica | reverse complement strand
CATCTAGGATGAATGCCTAGATTGCCTGAAAACGCATCATGTGCATCATGATGTGAATTATTTTTTAATCGTTCGATGCTGCACAATATTCTTTTAGAACTACTGGATGCAGTATTTGCATCACAAAAGTTGTTATTACCGCAGAAAAAGTAACAAAAATTGTTTAGTTATTGTAAAGTTTTGCTTATTTTGAATAACCTCACCATGACAATAACTCAATAGGACATCGTAGATTGTGCGAGCGAAGCGAGCAAGAAAATTTTACTGGTTAAAATAGCGGAAGAGACTTATCTATTTTGAAAATTTTTCTGCATGAAACTCATGAAGAAACTAAAAGGTAAATAGTTTTATACCGAAATACCGTTTTTCATAGATAAAAATATCGAAATACCGACAAAAAAACAGGCAATTTACCGATACCGGTAGAAAATGAAATACCGTAATCACGTCGTTTTTTTCTCGTAATACCGATCTACCGGGGGTAAAAAGGCCCAATACCGTCATACCGTAAAAGTGAACCCCCCCTATCTAACTTTCATCAATAGGTAGGTCCATTCAGCATCTATCTTGTTGTTTTGTGAGTTTTGTCTTTACTATTTCCATTTTGAGTAGTTGAAGGTTTTATACTTCTTGACTATATATATAGATATATAGCTTCACAGAAAAAACACACACACGTGTACAATATTTCGACGTTTGTCTTTGTCAAGTAATGAAGTCTGTACAAACTGAGGTGGTATTTACATGATTTCTGGCTAACAATATAATCGTCAAGGGAATAAAAAAATAAAAAAATTATTAAAAGAATAAAAGGGTTTGTTTGATCAAAGAAATACTTAGGGAATAGAAATTAAATTTATAAAGGAAAATTAATTGATAAAAAACTTTATGTACAGTATTTAAAAGTGTTAAAAAACAGAAATGATGAAAATTCTCATGAGACAAGCTAAAATTAGCAAGGGAGGCATGATGTGCAAGCAGATACTCCTCGACAAAAATCTAAAACACTATTCTATTGGTCTCCAACTAAAATCAGACAATAGAAAAAATAAAAACACATTAAAGTAAGCACTATTACATTTAAGAATAAGCGAGGTATAAAACTGCTAAATGTCTAGATATAAGGGGCCCTTACTCGCTAGGGCTTTTGTGACCACCAATATAATACATATTTGCAGAGAAAACTCATTATAAATGTCCAAAAGGCAAAAATAGTACCGACCAAAAATAAAGAAAAAAGGAATTATGTAATTAAAAAACTAAAAAATCGGAGTGCCGATTAAATCTAGCCAAAGTCCTCTAACGGCACATCTCGATCATTTAGACCATAGGGAGCAAATGAGTTTAGTTTATATTGCCAAAATGACTCCCTACGGCGTACTGATGGAAGATCTGGAGCCTCATCGATTAGAGTAAGTTCCCAATCATCCATACCGTGATGGTCTGCCTGTTCGAAATGTGCATGAAAGGAGGCTTGGGTAACGATAGAACCTGATTTGTGTAGATATATAGATATATGTAAATATACAAAATTAACAAAAATATTCTTAACTTTTTTTCGTTTTTATCAGTTTGAGTTATTTATTTATTTATTTTTTTTTCGTTTCTCTTTAATCACCAAAAATATGGTATAATATATAACTCTTGTTTGAAAAAATAATTTACACTTAAAAATTTCGTTTTTATTTACTTTTTTTTTTATAGACTAACTGACAAACGAGTTGGAGTGACTCCGCTTCCCCGGGGGCGGGCTCGTAGATCCGCTACAGGGCCTATCCGTATGGAAGTATGATATGCCCTAGGGAAAGCCAGGTCATCTCGCTTACCTGTATAGAATAAAAAGGGAATCACCTAGGATGAGCCCGATGATATGTTCACTTACAAAGAAACTGGTGATTCCCTGACCTGTATGGG